>NC_062228.1:45786774-46032188 GCF_902686445.1 Sciurus carolinensis
TTGCTTGTAGATCTTCTTCTGTGAAGTGTCTGTTCATTTCCTTAGCTCATTTGTTGATTGGGTTATTTGTATTCCTGGATTAGAGTTTTTTGAGTTTTTATATATTCTGGAAATTAGTGTTCTATCTGAAGTATGAGTGGGAAAGACTTTCTTCCACTCTATAGACTCTCTCTTCACATTATTGATAGATTCCTTTGCTGAGAGAAAGCGTTTTAGTTTGAATCTATCCCAGTTATTGATTCTTGCTTTTATTTCTTGTGCTATGGGAATCGTGTTAAGGAAGTCTGATCCTAAGCCAACATGTTGAAGACTTGGACCTACTTTTTCTTCTATAAGATGCAGAGTCTCTGGTCTCATTCCGAGGTCCATTATCCACTTTGAGTTGAGTTTTGTGCAGGGTGGGAGATGGGGTTTAATTTTTTTCTCTTGCATATGGATTTCCAGTTTTCCCAGCACCATTTGTTGAAGAGGCTATCATTTCTCCATTGCATATTTTTGGCACCTTTGTCTTGTATGAGAAAATTGTATTTATTTGGGTTTGTGTCCATATCCTCTATTCTGTACCATTGATCTACCTGTCTATTTTGGTGCCAACACCATACCATTTTTGTTACTATTGCTTTGTAGTATAGTTGAAGATCTGGAATTGCAATACTCCCTGCTTCGCTCTTCCTCCTAAGGATTGCTTTCACTATTCTGGGTTTCTGATTCTTCCAGATGAATTTCATGATTGCTTGCTCTATTTCTGTAAGGTACATCATTGGGATATTATTTGGAATTGCAATGAATCTGTATAGCACTTTTGGTAGTATGGCCATTTGTCAATATTAATTCTGCCTATCCAAGAATGTGGAAGATCTTTCCATCTTCTGAGATTTTCTTTAATTTCTTTCGTTAGTTTTCTATAGTTCTCATTGTAGAGGTCTTTTGCCTCTTTTGTTAGATTGATTCCCAAGTATTTTATTTTTTTTGAGGCTATTGTGAATGGGGTAGTTTTCCTAACTTCTCGTTCTGAAGATTCATCACTTATGTATAAAAAGTCATTGGATTTATGAGCATTGATCTTGTAACCTGCTACTTTACTGAATTCACTTATGAGTTCTAAAAGTTTTCTGGTGGAATTTCCGGGTTCCTCTAAATATATAATTATGTCATCAGTGAACAGGGATACTTTGAGTTCTTTCTATTTTGTATTCCTTTAAATTCTTTGGTTTGTCTAATTGCTCTGGCTAGAGTTTCAAGGACGATGTTGAATAGAAGTGGTGAAAGAGGGCATCCCTGCCTTGTTCCAGTTTTTAGGGGGAACGCTTTCACTTTTTCTCCATTTAGAATGATATTGGCTATGGGCTTAGCGTAGACGGCCTTTACATTGTTAACGGATTCTCCCACTATCCCTATTTTTTCTTGTGTTTTGAGCATGAAGGGATGCTGTATTTTATTGAATGCTTTTTCTGCATCTATTGAAATAATCATGTGATTCTTAACTTTAAGTCTGTTGATATGGTGAATGACATTTATTGTTTTCTGGATGTTGAATCAACCTTGCATCCCTGGGATAAAACCCACTTGATCATGGTGCACTATCTTTGTAATATATTTTTAATGTGATTTGCTAAAATTTGTTGAGAATTTTTGCATCGATGTTCGTTAAGGATATCGGTCTGAAACTTCTTTCCTCAATGTGTCTCTATCTGGTTTAGGTATCAGGGTGATATTGGCTTCAAATAATGAGTTTGGGAGGGTTCCCTTCTCTTCTATTTCATGGAATTCTTTGAGGAGTATTGGAATGAGCTCTTTTTTAAACGTTTTGTAGAACTCAACTGAGAACCCATCTGGTCCCGGACTTTTCTTTGTTGGTAGACTTTTGATGACCTCTTCTATTTCATTGCTTGAAATTGATTTATTTAAGTTGTGTATGTACTTCTGGTTCAGTTTAGATAATTCATATGTCTCTAGAAACTTGTTGATGTCTTTGAGGTTTTCTGTTTTCTTTGAGGTTTTCTGTTTTGTTGGAGATTTTCAAAATAGCTTCTAATTATGTTTTATATTTCACTCGTGCCTGTAGTGATATTTTCTTGTTCATTCCGAATTTCAGTAATTTGAGTTTTCTCTCTCTTTCTCTTTGTTATTGTGGCTACGGGTTTATCAATTTTTTTTTCAAAGATCCAACTCTTTAATTTGTCAATTTTTTTGATTGTTTCTTTTGTTTCAATTTCATTGATTTCAGCTCTGATTTTAACTATTTCTTGTCTTCTACTACTTTGGTGTTGGGCTGCTCGTCTTTTTCTAGGGCTTTGAGCTGTAGTGTTAAGTCGTATATTTGTTGATTTTTTTCTTCTTTTGTTGAATGCATTCCATGAAATAAATATTCCTCTAAGTACTGCTTTCATTGTGTCCCAGAGATTTTGATATGATGTGTCTTTGTTCTCATTTACTTCTAAGAATTTTTTCACTTCCCTCATGATGTCCTCTATTATCCATTCATCATATAATAGTGTATTATTTAATCTCCAGGTGTTGGAGAAGTTTCTGTTTTTTTATTTTGTCATTTATTTCTAATTTCAATCCATTATGATCTGATAGAATACAAGATAGTATCTCTATCTTCTTGTAATTGCTAAGAGTAGATTTGTGGCATAAAATATGGTCTATTTTAGAGAAGGATCCATGTGCTGCTGAGAAGAAAGTGTATTCACTCTTAGTTGGATGGTATATTCTATATAGGTCTGTTAAGGCTAAATTGTTGATTGTGTTATTGAGATCTATGGATTTTTTATTCAATTGTTGTTTGAAAGATCTATCCAGTGGTGAGAGAGGTGTGTTAAAATTGCCTAGTATTATTGTGTTGTTGTCTATTTGATTTCTGTTATTGAGAAGGATTTGTTTGACATACATGGATGAGCCAATGTTCAGTGCATAGATATTTATGATTGTTAGGTCTTGCTGATTTATGCTTCCCTTAAGCAGTATGTAATGTCCTTCTTTATCCATTCTGACTAGTTTTTGCATCATTGTTTTTCATCTCTTCCTCATAGAATATTTTGCTGAGAATGTTCTGTAATGCCGCTTTCTTTTTGTAAATTCTTTTAGTTTTTGTTCATCATGGAAGGATTTTATTTCATCATCAAATCACAAAGTAAGTTTTTCTGGGTATAAGATTCTTGGTTGGCATCCATTTTCTTTTAGGGCTTGGTAAATGTTGTTCCAGGCCCTTCTAGCTTTTAGGGTCTAGATTAAAAAATCTGCTGATATTCTTATTGGTTTCCCACTGAATGTAATTTGATTCTTTTCTATTGCAGCCTTTAAAATTCTGTCTTTATTTTGTATGTTAGAAATTTTCATAATAATGTGCCTTTGTATGGGTCTGTTGTAATTTTGTATATTTGGAGTCCTATATGCATCTTGTACCTAGTTTTCCATTTCATTCTTAAGATTTGGGAAATTTTCTGTTATTACTTCATTGAATAGATTGTTCGTTCCTTTGGTTTGTTTCTCTAAGCCTTCCTCAATCCCAATAATTCTTAAATTTAGTCATTTCATGATATCCCATAATTCTTGTAGATTCTGTTCATGATTTCTTACCATCTTCTCTGTTTGGTCAATTTTGTTTTCAAGATTAAATATTTTGTCTTCAGTGACTGAGGTTCTGTCTTCCAGGTGTTCTATCCTATTGGTTATGCTTTCTGTGGAGTTTTTAACTTGGTTTGTTGTTTTCTTCATTTCAAGCATTTCTGTTTTTTTTTTTTTTTCTGTATCTCTCTTTATTGAAATGATCTCTTGCTTCCCATATTTGCTCTTTTAACTGTTGATTGGTGCGATCATTTAATGCCTGCATTTGCTCTTTCATCTCATCCTTTAATACCTGTATTTGCTCTTTCATCTCCTCATTTGCTTCCCTGATTGTTTTAATTATGTCCATTCTGAACTCCCTTTCTGACATTTCTTCTGCTGTGCTGTCATTGGGTTCTATTGATATAGTATCTAGGCTTGTTTGGGACATTTTCTTCCCTTGTTTTCTCATATTGTTCAGATGTCAGTGGGACTCTGAGATATTGCAGATTTCCTCTATTGGCTTATAGTGTCCCTGTAGATTTCCAGTATATCACCTCCCAACCTTCAGTAGCCTGAATTCTTAGAGGTACTTGATAATGCAGTGCTTCCAAACAAAGCTGCCCCTACCCCACTACTGTTTCCAGGGCTGTGGGCTGGTTCTGCGTGGAAATCCTCTCACTGGGCGGGCCTGCTCTGAGAAGCTGGCTGTAGACAGGGCCTACCACCGCCAGAGGGAGTTGGGTTGCTCAGCAAAGTCTCGCACTGTCCTGTCTTGGTCCCAGTAGCTGCCTGTGGGTTGGGGCTCTCTGCTGGGCTCAGGGCTTGGGGTTGGCTCTGTGCAGAAAAGCTCTCACTGAGTGGGCCTGCTCAGAGAAGCTGGCTGTGAACCCCGCCTGCCACCGGAGTGAGCGAGGCTACTCGGGAAAGCCTCTTGCTGTACCACCATGGTCCCAGAAGCTGCCTACGGGCCAGGGCCTACCACTAGATGCGGGGCTTGGTGTTGACTCAGAGGAAAAGCTCTCACTGGGCAGGCCTGGTTCGAGAAGCTGGCTGTGAATCGCACCTGCCACCAGAGGGAGTAGGGCTGCTTGGGGAAGCTCTCATTGCCATGCTCCTAGAAGCTGCCCACTATCAGGGCCTGCCACCCGGGCTGAGCTTCACCCAGTGGGAGAGACTCACCCCACAGCTCTATGTTGGTTCGAGTCTCTCAATACCTCCCCTTCTTGAATCCTGAGTTCTGGAGCATCGGGAGATGCAGTTACCCTCTAGTCTGCCATGTTGAAGAGACCCTGTTTTCTTTTTTTAAATTTATTTTTATTGTAAACAAATGGGATACATGTTGTTTCTTTTTGTACATGGAGTAATGGCATACCATTTGTGTAATCATACATTTACATAGGGTAATGGTATTCATGCTGTAATTTTTTCCCTTATCCCAACCCCTCCCACCCCTCTTCTCCCTCTATACAGTTCCTCCTTCCTCCATTCTTGCTCCCCTCCCACCCTCCATTTTGTGTCATCATTTGCTTATCAGCAAGATCATTCGTCCTTTTGTTTTTTGAGATTGACTTATTTCACGTAGCATGATATTCTCCAATTTCACCCATTTGCCTGCATATGCCATAATTTTATTTTTCTTTATAGCTGATAAATAGGACATTGTATATATATAAACCACAGTTTCATTATCCATTCATCAATTGAAGGACATCTAAGTTGGTTCCACAATCTGGCTATTGTGAATTGAGCAGCTATGAATATTGATGTGACTGTATCTCTGTAGTCTGCTGATTTTAAGTCCTTTGGGTATAGGCCGAGGAGTGGGCTAGCTGGGTCAAATGGGGGTTACATTCCAAGTTTTCTAAGGGATCTCCACACTGCTTTCCAGAGTGGTTGCACTAATATGCAACCCCACCAGCAATGTATGAGTGTACTTTTTTCCCCACATCCTCCCCAAAACTAATTGTTGCTTGTGTTCTTGATAATCGCCATTCTAATTTAGGTGAGATGGAATCTTGGGTAGTTTTGATTTGCATTTCTCTTATTACTAGAGATATTGAACAATTTTTCATGTTTGTTGATTGCTTTTAGATTTTCTTCTGTGAAGTGTCTATTCATTTTCTTAGCCCATTTGTTGATTGGGTTATTTGTATTCTTTGTGTAGAGTTTTTTTTAAGTTCTTTATATATTCTGGAATTAGTGCTCTATCTGAAGTATGAGTGGCAAAGATTTTCTCCCACTCTGTAGGTTTTCTTTTCACATTGCAGATAGTTTCCTTTTCTGAGAGAAAGCTATTTAGTTTGAATCTATCCCAGTTATTGATTCTTGCTTTTATTTTCTGTGCTATGGGAGTCCTCTTAAGGAATTCTGAACATAAGCCAACATGTTGAAGATTTGGACCTATTTCTTCTTTCATAAGATGAAGGTTCTCTGGTCTGATTCTGAGGTCCATGATCCATTTTGACTTCATTTTCATTCAGGGTGAGAGAGAAGGGTTTAGTTTCATTCTCTTGCATATGGATTTCCAATATTCCCAGCCCCTTTTGTTGAAAAGGCTATCTTTTCTCCATTGCATATTTTGGACAACTTTGTCTACTATGAGAAAATTGTATTTATTTGGGTTTGTGTCCATGTCCTCTATTCTGTACCATTGATCCACCTGTCTATTTTGGTGCCAATACCATGCTGGTTTTGTTACTATTGTAGTAGAGTTGAAGTTCTGGTTTTGCGATACCCCGTTTCATTCTTCCTGCTAAGGATTGCTTTAGCAATTCAGGGTTTCTTATTCTTCCAGATGAATTTCATGATTGCTTGCTCTATTTCTGAAATGTGCATCATTGGTATTTTAATTGGAATTGCATTGAATCTGTATAGCACATTTGGTAGTATGGCCATTTTGACAATATTAATCCTGCCTTTTCAAGAACATGGGAGATCTTTTCATCTTCAAAGGTCTTCCTCAATTTCTTTCTTCAATGTTTTGTAGTTTTCATTGTAGAGATCTTTTCCCTCTTTGCTAGATTTATTCCCCAGTATTTTATTTTTTTGAGGCTATTGCAAATGGAGTTGTTTTCCTCATTTCCCTTTCAGATGATTCATCACTTGTGTATCAAAATGCTTTATATTTTTGCATGGTGATTTTATAGCCGCTATTTTGCTGAACTCATTGATGAGGTCTAGAAGTTTTCTGGAGGAGTTTTTTGGATCCTCTAAATATAGAATCATGTCATCAGCAAATAGTGACAGCTTAAGTTCCTCTTTTCCTATTCGTATCCCTTTAATTTCTTTAGTCTGTCTAATTGCTCTGGCTAGAGTTTCAAGGACAATATTGAATAGAAGTGGTAAAAGAGGACTTCCCTGTCTTGTTCCCATTTTTAAAGGGAATGGTTTCAGTTTTTCTCCATTAAGAATGATGTTGACCATAGGCTTAGCATAAATAGCCTTTACAGTATTCAGGTATGTTCCTACTATCCCTATTTTTAATAGTGTTTAGAGCATGAAGGGGTGTTGTATTTTGTTGAACGGTTTTTCTGCATTGGTTGAAATAACCATATGAATCTTATCCTTAAGTATATTGACATGATGGATTATGTTTATTGATTTATGGATGTTAAACCATCCTTGCATTCCAGGGATGAACCCCACTTGATCGTGGTGCACGATTTTCTTAATATGGATATGGTTTGCCAATATTTTGTTAAGGATCTTTGCATCTATAGTCATCAAGGATATTGGACTAAAATTTTCTTTCCTTGATGTGTCTTTTTCTCTTTGGGGAATGAGAGTGATATTAGCTTCATAGAATGAGTTTGGTAGGGTACCATCATTTACTATTTCCTGGAATACTTTGAGAAGTATTGAATGAGTTCTTCTTTGAAGGTCTTGTAGAACTTGGCTGAGAATCCATCTGGTCCTGGGCTTTTGTTGGATGGTAGGTTTTAATGGCTTCTTGTATTTCATTGCTTGATATTGATCTGTTTAAATTGTGTATGTCCTCCTGGTTCAGTTTGGGAGGAGCATATGTCTCTAGAAATTTGTCAATGTCTTCAGTAGTTTCTATTTTGTTGGGATACAGATTTTCAAAGTAGTTTTTCATTATGTTATGTGTCTCAGTGGTGTCTGTCATAATATATCTTTTTTACTCACAAAGTTTAGTAGTTTGAGTTTCTCTTTTCTTCTCTTTCTTAGTGTGGCTAAGGGTTTTTCTATTTTTTTACTTTTTCAAAGAACCAACTTTTTGTTTTGTCAATTTTTTGAGTTGTTTCTTTTGTTTCAATTTCATTGATTTCAGCTCTGGTTTTAATTATTTCCTGTCTTCTACTATTTTACTGTTATTCTGTTCTTCTTTTCCTAGGGCTTTGAGCTGTAATGTTAATTCATTTAGTTGTTGACTTTTCATTCTTTTCTAGAATGCACTCTTGCAATGAATTTTCCTCTTAATACCACTTTAATAGTGTCCCAGATATTTTGATATGTTGTATCATCCTTCTCATTGACCTGTAAAAAATTTTTATCCCCTCCCTGATGTTTTCTGTTTTCCATGTTTCATTCAGTAGCATAATATTTAGTCTCTAGGTGTTGGAGTAATTTCTGTTTCTTATTTTGTCATTGATTTCTACTCCCAGTCCATTATGATCTGATAGAAAACAAGGCAGTATATCTATTTTTATGCATTTCCTAACGGCTGCTTTGTGGCATAACATATGGTCTATTTTTGAGAAGTTTCCATGTGCTGCTGAGAAGAAAGTGAATCCACTCTTTGATGGATGGAATATTCTATATATGTCTACTAAGTCTGGGTTATTGATTGTGTTATTGAGTTCTATGATTTCTTTGTTTGGTTTTTGTTTGGATGATCTATCTAGTGGTCACAGTGGTGTGTTTTAGTCACCCAGAATTATTGTGTTGTGGTCTATTTGATTCCAGAAATTGAGAAGGATTCGTGTGATAAACAGGGATGCATCATTGTTTGGGGCATAAATATTTACTATCATTATGTCTTCCTGATTTATGGTTCCCTTAAGCAGTGTGAAATGTCCTTCTTTATCCCTTCTGATTAACTTTGACTTGACGTCCACTTTATCTGACATAAAAATGGAAACTCCCACTTTTTTACTGAGTCCATGTTTGTGGTAGGTTTTTTCCCATCCTTTCACATTTAGTCTGTGGATGTCTTTTTCTATGAGATGAGTCTCTTGAAGGCAGCATATTGTTGGGTCTTTCTTTTTAATCCATTCTGCCAGTCTATGTCTTTTGATTGATGAGTTTAGGCCATTAATGTTCAGGGTTATTATTGAGATATGATTTTTATTCCCAGTAATTTGGCTTATTTTTGGTTTTTTAAGTTGGCTTAGTTTCTCCTTTGAGTCATTTTTCTCTAAGGTAGTTCCTCCCTTCACTGTCCTACATTGCTGTTTTTCATTTGACCCTCATGGAATATTTTGTTGAGAACATTCTGTAGCACAGGTTTTCTATTTGTAAATTCTTTTAACTTTTGTTTATCATGCAAGGATTTTATTTCATCTTCAGATCTGAAGGTTAGTTTTGCTGGGTATAGGATTCTTGGTTTGCAACCATGTTCTTTCAGATTTTGAAATATGTTGGTCCAAGCCCCTCTAGCTTTTAGAGTCTGAGTCGAGAAGTCTGCTGCTATCCATATTGGTTTTCCCCCATATGTAATCTGATGCTTTTTTCTCACGGCCTTCAAAATCCTATCTTTATTTTGAATGTTAGGCATTTTCATTATAATGTGCCTTGGTGTGGATCTGTTGTGATTTTGTGCATTTGGTGTTCTGTAAGCCTCTTGTATTTGATTTTCCATTTCATTCTTCAGGTTTGGGAAATTTTCTGATATTATTTTATTGAATAGGTAGTTCATTCCTTTGATTTGTATCTCTGTGCCTTCCTCAATCCGAATAATTCTTAAATTTGGTGTTTTCATGATGTACCACAGTTCTTGGAGATTCTGTTCATGATTCTTACCATCTTCTCTCTTTCCACAACTTTATTTTCAAGATTAAATATTTTGTCTTTGTTTTCTGAGTTCTGTCTTCCATGTGGTCTAGTCTTTTGGTGATGCTTTCCATTGAATTTTTTATTGGTTTATTGTTTCCTGCATTTCAAGGACTTCCGTTTGCTTTTTTTGAGAATCTCTATCTCTTTGTTGAAATGATCTTTTGCTTCCTGCAGTTGTTCTTTCAACTGCTTATTGGTATTATCATTCATTTCCTGCAATTGCTCTTTTATCTCACCCTTTGCTTCATGAGTCATCTTAATCATGTATAATCTGAAGTCCTTTTCTGACATTTCTTCCACCATACTGTCATTGGATTCTATTAATATAGATTGTAGATTTGTGTGGATCATATTCTTCCCTTTTTTTTTTTTCATGTTGTTCATGCATCTTCCCCTCAAGCAGTGCAGATCTTGGATATTGCAGATTTCCCCCTATAGGCTTATAGTGGCCCTATAGGTCTCCAGAACCTTTTCTTTAAAGGTAGATCAGTATTAGCAGTGCCCAATTCAGACACTATGCAATCCTAAACCAAATAGCCCCTATGAGGACAATAACAAAATTATCATAATAAACAGAACAAGTTCAAATATTATATTCAGTGAAACAAACAAATTTGCAATAAGGTATGCAGTTTCTAATGGAGGACAAAGAGGATGCAGAGGGATGTAGAATGTAGTTGTTAATGGGATAAGAAAAGAATATACAGAAGTTCTAGATAATAGAAAGGGTGAGAGTGTAATCAAAAGAAATTGCATGTTAGCATGCAAAAAAGGGAGAAAGAGACTCTGAGGGAACAGGTAAACAAAAGGAAAAGAGAGCAAGAAAAGTAAAGAAATAAAAACTTAAAGTTTTTCAATAAGGAGAAAAAAAGAAAATCTACCGTATAATAGTCATATAGTTATGAAACCTGCCAGAGTTCAGTAGCCTGATGCATGAAAGGTACCTGACATTGAGCTTCAAGTCTCCAACAGATGTCTCAGGCTGGGATTTGCCCCACCTGAAGATTGGAGCTCCGGCTTCCAGTATTATCCAGGATGGCCTCTCTGGCTTCCAAATGTGTTGGCAAATGGGGAGCTGCAGCGTGAGTATAAATGTGGTCAGCTGGCGGTCCTCTATGCAGGTGCTTTGTTCAGCAGGGGTCCTGGATTTTGGGTGTGTTTGGTGTGGTTGCAGGATCCTGGAGACTAGGTGCAATCAGTCGGTCTGGGGTCCCAGTAATAGGGTGCAGTCGGTAGGTCTGGGGGTCCTGGTGGCAGGGAGCAGTCAGTCAATGTGAGGGCCCCAGAGGGAGGGAGTGATTGTTTGGGCTGAGGGATCCTGGAGACAGGGCTCAGTCAGTCTGACCAGGTATCCTACGGGGCCTGGCTGTTGTCTCAAAATGACAGTAGCCACATGTAATCAAACCTGCAGGTAGTATAACAGTGAACTTCCAGGTTACAGCAGGAAGCTGGTGCTCCACTGGCTGTCAGCGATCAGTTTGCTGAGTGTTGTCAGACAATCGGGAGGTGAACATCATGTGGTGGGTGATGGATAAGTGTAAGGCAGGTGATGGACAGGCAAGAGGCAGGCAAATGGCTGATGATATGTGCCTGACAGTGAGCAATCTGCACTCAAAAAATGCCTTCCATATGCTGGCAGATTGCAGGTGATTATAGCAGACAAATAGAGTAAACAGCAGGGGATTGATAAGCATCAAAAACTGCCTCACCAAGAAACAGATATCCTCTGCTTGAAACCGGAGTTGTGGAGCGACAAGAAATGCAGCCTCCCTCTAGTCCACCATCGTGGATCTCCCTGAAGAAACAGTCTTTTATATCTGTTATTATAATATGTCAATTCTTTGGTATACAGCACAGATGTGGCAGTCCTGGTTGCGAAGTTCCCACTTTTTTCATGTGAGCATTAATGGCTCTCAAATCATGTAATAATCTCCATTTATTTTTATATCTTTTTTGAATAATAAATATAGAAGTATTATGAGGACTAACAGAAGGTTCAATATGACAAGCTTTCAATTGTCCTTTTTTTCTCTTTTTTTTTAATTGTTCTTCAACTAATAAATTTAAATGATTGAGCTTTTCCTGAGTTAATGGCCACTGTTTCACCCATATGTGGCCTATAATGTTTCATTGCAGTTTTATAGGATCTGGTTTAATAAGCAGAACTGTGGCCTTTAGAATTCAACCTGTTTTGTCATGAATAATTATATCATCATAGGTGATTTTATCATCTGCTATGATCACTGCATTCATATCTTCCAATAAATCTCTGTCAAATAAGTTGTTATGTAATCCTTTCATAGCTAATGGAGTAATTGAGCCTTTGCTACCATCCATGTCTTCCCAAACTATGAGATGTTTAGGAAGAAACAAGAATGCTCAAGGGGAGGTGAGAGTGATGATTTTACTATGTTTCCTTTCTCCTTACTGCACATGGACTCTGAAATCCAGACCAGAATTCATGGGGGCCAGGTCATTGGAACTTGGAGGAGGTGTCTGGCCACAGCCTGGACCCTGAACAGGGCAATCAATGCAAGGACCAGGATGGTGAGGGCAGCGGCATCCAGGCACATTCATGGCACAGGCCTTGGGAGTATGACTTGGTGGGACATACCCTTCCTGCCCTCCCCATATGCTGGTCACAGGGCATCCTCTTCTGCACTGGACACAGGCCAGCATCTAGACTGGACAATTTGTGCTCCCACCCCTGGTGCCAATGACGTCCTGTACAGAACCAGCTACATATCCATTTCCCTCTCTGCCTTGATATCAACCTTACTCCTTCTGGAAACTTCCCAGGTGAGTAACTGAACTCTAGCCACATGGCTGTGGCAAAGTTCAAGTCATTGACTCCCACTTTTCAGCAGGTGCCTCCTGCATCATCTTCTCAAAGACTCATATTTTTATACTTATGGATGAGTTTTACTAGAAGGGAAGGATACAGACCGAGAGAATCAAAAAAAGATCCATCTCAGGAGCAATCCAGAGAAGTTGGGCACAGTTTGCAGACCATTTCCCCATCTGGGGATAACCAGGACATGTTTCTCTCCAGGCAAATTATGTGCACATGTGCAGAACGTCTGAGCCCAGAGAAAATGGGCCAAGTGTCTGGGTTGAGCATTTTACTGAGAAGCAGTCACAAAGCGGCATCATGTTACAAGACACTCAAGACCACTGAAACTTAGACTTGCAATGATGAAGCCAGATGCACATCAAGCATATCTGATATATGTGCATGGCAGTCCTGACAAGCTGCAATGACCTGGTCCTTTGGTCAGGTGTACAAGGCATGATCATTGACCATGACCATCAGACCACTCTGAGAGCCACATTCCCAGTGGTGGTCAAAGGCCAGTTCCAGTTGCAGGTTCCCTTGAAAACATCCAGGGACCAAAATGTAAGATAAACACATGGAACATTTTCCTAATGCTCCACATGCACTATTTAAAACTCAACAGTGCCCATTTGAAGGGCCATTGAGTGTGTAAACTCTGATTCTGTCAAGAGTCACATCAAGACCACATCCAGTCATGGTTGAACTGAGATTTGATCTATGGTGGTTTTATGCTCAACTGTGCTGTGCTGCCTTCTCACTACCAGCTACTGGGGTGTTGAATATTTACAGACCGCCTATTCACTGGTGAGAGCAAATCCTAACTTAACTGGAAATTAATCTGAGACTTCTATCATTCTTCTGGGGACATATGAAGATGTATTTTCTTCATTCATATTCTACTTTCAAATGTTCTCTGTCTTTTCTCATATAGTTTCCTGAGGTGTGTGTCTATAAGGTAATAATACCTTTTACAGGTGATTTTGTTGTTTCTTATGCATAAAAGTATTAAGGGGCAGTACATGCATGGGGGTGGGGAGCATCATGAGCAAGTCATGGTAGCACACACTTGTGATTCCACCCAATCACCAGGTGCAGGCAGGAGCATCACAAATTTGAGGCCAGCCTAGGCAACTTACCTACACCCCATCTCATAATAAACTGTATTATGAGGAGCAGTTGAATGACAGCACTTGTCTAACATGTGTGAAACCTCAGTTCAATTCCCCCTCTTCCACTTAAAAAAGAGTGTGGGATGTCTAGAGTTGAATTTCCTACTGGTATTATGTATTTTAAAAGGAAAGCTGAAATGGAATATGTTGCAAATTATCAAGGAGAGAAAAGCCTGATCTTTAAAAAAATTCTTAAAGAAAAGCAAAGTTGGAATCAAATTTTAAATCATCAAAACAAAACTTCAAGTATATGCAAAAGTGGGATCAGGAATATATGAACTCCCATATATTCATTACTCAGATTAAACAGGTATACTCCATGACCAATATTGTTTCAATTTTTTAAGATTTTTATCTATTTTTCATTTGTATCCTAAAAGATAAGCACTGCTTAAAATGCACAAGCACTGCCAGTATTTCATCTAGAATGTAAGGCTCCCTGAACTTAGGATCCTCTTTCCTCAGCCTCCCTGGTGGCTGTGGTGACATGCATGGCCTGGAGGAGCATCCTGAGTAGTGGGGTTTGACTCAAGTTCAGCCCTACTTGGTCAGGTACCCAGGGAGGTGCAGCAGGTTACCCTGTCTGCATCCCTTGCTGCCTCTGATGGACCTCTTGCCCCAGTCTAGTGGTGAAGCCTGGTGGGCTCACATTTTGTCTCTGTGGCCTCCTGAGAGGAATGGTTCTCCGAGGAGGCCTGCTACCTGCATTTGCCCCCAGCAGTTCAGGAAGGAAACATCTTCACTCAGGGCAGCTTCACCAAGTGAAGTACTGAATTTATCTTTAATAAAGTTTATTTCATATAAATTGAATTGTACATAAGAGTATTAGAAGAGACCTTCCAGTTTGATCAAGCTGTGACTTCTAAGTCAGGATGAGAGGCTTCTGTAATTGGTAAAACCTAGAAATTCAGAGGGGGAAGGAAGAGGAAGTGAGGAGGAGAGAGCACCTGGGCCTATCTGCACCATTCACCCACAGCTCTGCTGTTGTCCTGCAGCCACACAGGGTTCCTTTCCTTCCCCAAGGGCCTAGGCATTTCACCCTCCTTTAAAACCACAGACTCTGGCACAGTCTGTGGGGGAGGCATGGTGGCAGAAAGTAATGCCCCACTCTATATTACTGGGGAACCAGAGCAGGACTGGTGAAGGGTCAGGGTCTGCCTGGTCACAGATGACCCTGGCTGAGGTGACCAAGGGACAAGGAAAGATCAAGGTGTTGTGGTGAACTTTCTTTCCACATGTCAATGAGGACCTCAAAGGAGCCTGTGGGACTCGAGTTGTCAGGGTCACAAAACCCAGTAGAGCATGTCTAGGTGGGGTTCCAGCAGGGCCAGGCACCAAGCAGTGTGCCCTGCCAGGTAAGGGCTGGAGAATGTGGTGGTGGGGGGAGAAGTGTGAGACCATGGATTCCAGACTGAGCAAAACTAAACCAAGGTTAGAGACAAAGCCTGGGGTCCCTATGGACAAGGTGGAGCAAAGAGGCCCCTGGTCCCAGCAGGGACAGGATGGGGAACAGAGGCTCTGTTACACAGTCTCCACAGTCACAATGTGACCCCAATCCTGATTACTGGGACAGCAGCCCTAAACCAGACATTCCTAACTCAGGGACAATAGGGTCAGAAATTGAACTGGAGCCAGGCTTTTCAGAGCTCTGAATGCAGCCAGTGGAGACAGAGGTCATTAGGTTCAAGGAAAGCTTACCCTGGGGGACACAGTCAGTCCTGAGTGCCCCCACACTCTCTCCAAGGCCTTGGTAGCAAAAACAGTTGTGCCTGCCCCTCCCCCTAGGTCATTATGACATCACAAACTGTATGGGAGTTAAGGAGAGAGGCTGGGCAGGACACCAGACACTGCAGGACACTGTTCCCAGACCACCATGGGGAGAGGACACTGAGGAGAAGAGAAGGCAGAGAAGATTCCATGAGGCCACAGATTAACACCAATGTCACATCAGAAGAGGTGAAAATGGAGAAGAGTGAGAGCTATATTTACGTGAGTACTAAGGACATAAACTGTCCTGTGAGCCAGTTACCCTGACCAATAATGTTCAGTCTTCTGTGTCCCATGTTTGTGCGAACCTCACCCAGGAGTTCTCAATCTTTTCTGGGTCCTATCCTTAATCTCCCATCCCCCACCATTGCTTAGGGTTCTCCAAGGACTGTGGGTGAGCACCCCTATCCCACCAGTGATCAATTCCCTGTGGGTATTGTCAGTGGGCAGACTTCCACACCAGTGTTTACTCTGTACTGAGCCCTCGACAATTTGGTACCCTTAGTGATTTCTCAGTGAGCTCCATTCCAACTAATGTCAGTAAACCATCTCTGACCTTATCTGCATGTCCATTCCAAAATTATGTGGAAACTTGGATAGATATGAATACTTCTTCCTTCGAACATTTATAATAGCCCTTTGGTGATGCTATGAAGACAGGATGCTCACCATTGACTGAAAACCCAAGAAAAATTTAAAATATATCAATGCCCTCAGTACTGAGGACCTCATTCCACCACTCATCCACACCATTTCCACCCTATTGCTCAAGTGTCTGAGATCTTTTGGTTATGAAGCAGGCCCGGGATTTCTGACATCTTTCTGAACATTGGATGGAAGCATATATTTAAGAGTTTTCAAGATCTTTTTTGATATATCACTGGCTAGTTTCTTTTGACAAGAGAAGAGAACTCTTAGGAATACTGAGTAAGTCACAATGCACAACTTCCAAAGAATGTGTGAAATGTGGCCAAGGACAATTTCCATCTTTATGGAGGACTTCTTCAGACCTTCAAAATGGGACTACTCTGACCATACCTGAGGTCACTAAACCTTTGGCCCAACTCTACAAAATGTTCCAAAAACTCAGACCCCTATAGGTGAGAACACTCTCACAAAAGACATCTGTCTCCACTGGATCCTGTACTTAAGAACCCTTCATATATCTTTGCTTAGTCTTCTCAGGGTTCTGCCCTAGTCTCATCCCAACCATCATTGCTTGGTGTCTTCAGAGTCCTTTCATTGAGTGCCCCTTCCCAAACCAGTTCTCAGTCTTCTTTAGGTCCCACCCTCAATCTTCCCTCATCCAACATTGCTCAGGGTACTCTGAGTCCTGTGGAAGAGTGCCCCTCATGCACTAGTTTTCTGATTCCACTGGATCCTCTTGGTGACAGCCCTTCTCTTAACATGGCTCAACTTCCTTTGTTTAAGCTGCTATGTGTGCATAACTTATCCTTACTCACTCTCCTTTGGGTCCTGTCAGTGAGCAGCCCTCACCTAACAGCACTCAGTCTTCTCTCTTTCTTTTGTCTGAGTTCCTTAACCATTCCTTTCTCATTCTTCTCCTGGTCATTTTGGGGAGCACCCCTCATGTTTGAGTGCTTAGTCTTCTCTCTGTCCTATTTCATGTTCCCCAAGGCAATCCTAGCTCAGAATCCTCTGGTTTCTGTGGATTTGTGCCTCTCTCCTGACAATGGTCAGTCTTCTGGGTCCTGTTATTAATCTCCATTCACACACCATTGCTCAGCATCATATGAGTCCTCACACACAGAGGCTCAGTGTTCCCCAAATATTGCTTTGCAGTGCCCTTTATCCTTCAGTACTCTGTCTCCTCTGTGTCCACGGAGTGTCACTTACTCAGAATACTTGGGACCTCTGTATGAGTGCCCCTTACACAGCAGTGTCAGTCTCCTCTGTGCCATGTGCTAAGTTCCCATAGCCAAACTTATCTCAGCCTCCTCTACTTCCTGTGTGTTATCATAGATAGTCTAACATTGCTCAGCCTTCTGGGTTCTTTCTTAACCTCACCTAACCCACCATTACTCAGGGTTTTCTGAGTACTATGGGTGAGTGCTCCTCTCTCACCTGTGCTCAGTATTCTTTGGGTTCTGTCCTTAATCTTTGTTCATGCTCCATTGTTCAGTGTAGCTTCTCTTTTGCTGGACTAGCTCATACGTGGGTTAAGTGGTGCACAGTCAAGACACAGACTCCAGGAGTTGGGTGGAAGTAAGCTTGTGTCAAGCAGCTTGCAAACTCATTTATTGTGGGAACAGCTATACATTTTATAGGTTTCTTTCCCAATCACAATGCGCCATGGGGGATCTGACCACCAGGTTCCTATATGGGTTCCCTTGGTAACATTGAGTCAGTTTGTGGGAGTTGTACACTTTCCTAGGTGGCCAGAGAAGAACACTCCTCCCCACAGGTTTTCCTGTCAGGTCTGAATGTGCAAAGGTTTTCCTCACACACTTGAGATGTTCGCTGCTGCCAGCCAAGAACTAGGATTTCTCCCAACAGTTCAGGGTCCTCTGAGTTCTGTGATTGAGTGTCTGTCTCCCACCAGTTCTCAGTCACCTGTATGTGTTGTGGGTGGGCACACTTCTGACACCAGTTCACACTCTCCACTGAACCCTAAGCAAACTGGTTCTCTTAGTGAAATCTCTGGGTGAGTCCCATTCCAGCTAATATAACTACAGTATCTCAGTCATTGTCTGTATGTCCAGGTCAACACTGTGGAGGAAACTTGGAGAGATGTGGATACTTCCTGTTTCCAATAATCTCAATTGTCCTTTGGTGATGCCATGAAGTCAAGCTCCTCAAAAATTCTTGAAAATCTAAGGCAATTTAATGGATATCAATTTTCACAGCACTCAGGACTTTGTTCCACCACTCATTATCCACCATTTTCAAACCACTGCTCAAGTGGCTGAGTTATCATGGGTGAGGTAGCACACCCAGGATTTCTCACAACTTTCTGAATCATGGATATAAAGAATATAAGTATTTTCAGGATCTTCTCTGATGTAACACTGGCTTCTCTCTTTTGACAAAAAAGAAAACCTCTTATGACATCTGAGTCAGGCACAATGCACACCTTCAAAAGATAGTGTGAAATGTGGTCAAGGACAATTTTCCATCATCACAGAGGATGTCTTCAGACCTTTGAAAAGAACAATTCTGACCATACCTGAGGTCAATAAAACTTTGCCCAAGGGATATGCTAAAAAGGTTCCAAAAATTCTGATCCTTATAGGCATAGAACAGCTCTCCCAAAAGACCTGTCTCCTCTGGATCCTGTAGTCAAGGAAAACTAATGTATCTTTGTTCTTTCTTCTCTGGGTTCTACCCTAAACATCCTCTCTACCACCATTGCTCAGGGTCTTCTGAGCCCTCTGGGTGAATTGCTGCTGTCCCACAAGTTCTCAGTCTTCTATGTTTCCAGTTCCAAATCTCTCCTTATTCAACATTGCTCAGGATATTCTGAGTCTTGTGGGTGAATGCCCCTCTCTGATACTACTCAATCATCTTGGTGATAGTCCCTCTTGTAACATGGCACATTCTTCTTTGTTTAAGCTAACACATTTGCCTAACCTGTCCTTACACAGTCTCTTCTGGGTCCTGATGGTGAGTGCACCAAACCTAACAGTGCTCAGTTTTCTCTGTTTTCTTTCGTCTGAGTTCCCTAACCATTCCATGCTTATTCTTCTCTGGGTCATTTTTGTGAGCACCCCTCACCTGAAAGTGCTCAGTCTTCTCTCTGTTCTGTATCATATTCCCCAAGGCAATCCTTGCTCAGACTCCTGTGGGCCCTGTGGGTGAATGTCCCTCACTGGACAGTGCTCATTCTTTTTTGGGTCCTGTCCTTAATCTCTTTTTACACACAGTTACTCAATGTCATCTGAGTCTTGTGGTGAGCATTGCTCACACAAAGGTAGTCAGATTTCCCTGAATATTGTTTTGCATTGCTCCTTAACCTTCAGTACTCTGTGTACTGTGTGTCTTCTGGGTTAGTGTCCATCCTCCAGCAGTGCTCAGAGCACTCTGGAACAAAGGGTGATCATACTTCACCCAGCAGTGCTCAGTCCCCTCTGTTCCATGTGCTAAGTTCCCATAACCAACTTATCTCAGCCTTTTTCTGTCTGTGATCATAGAGAGCCTAACATTTATCAGCCTTTTCTGATTTCTATCTTAACTGCACATATCCCACTATGCTCATGGTCTTCTGTGTACTGTGGATGAGCACCCCTCTCCCACCAATGCTGAGTCTTCTCTGATTCCAGTCCTTAATTTTCCCTCCCACATCAATGTATAGGATCCTCTGAGTTCTGGGGTTGAACACCACTCTCCAACCAGTGTTCAGTCCCCTGTGTGTGATGTGGGTGGGCACACTTCTGAAGCCAGGGCTCACTTTCCTCTAAGTTCCAGGAAACTTGATTCTCTTAGTAAAATCTCTGGGTGGATCCCATTATGGCTAATGTCAATACACCATCTTTGGCCTTATCTGTGTGTCTATACCAATAATACTGTGGATACTATGAGGGATGTGAGTACTTCCTCATTCTAACACTCCAATCTGAAGCCTACCAGACTGGCCCCTAGCCCACATATCCTAACTTCAGAATTGGTCTGCAGCAGGCTGAGGTTTTTGGCAAGTCTTTCCTTCCTATGTGTGCACACAGTCACTCTGAGGGTAATGAGGGTGCACTAATGGACCTTCTGTGGTCATGCTGCAGAACCTCCTCCTGTGCCCAGCCCTGGGCCTCCTCTGGGCCTTTCAGCACAGGATCTGCTAAATCCATTTGAAAAAAACCCACCCTCAATGTCTGATGAGTCTGTTGTTTTGTTGGTGTCCCTTCTCCCCCAGGAGTCCCAGGTGATGTCTGATCACTTTGGCTTGCTTATGGTAAGAATCCCATTAGGCCACAAAGCCAGAGTCCCTCTCACTCTTGAAGTTTCCTGGTTATTGTGGTAGTCAGCTTCCCACTACTGTGACCAAAATGCATGAGAACAGTGTAGAGGATGACAGGTTTATTTGTCTCAGGGTTTCAGAGTTTTGGTCCAGAGTTTTCCAGAGTTTTGGTCCAGAGTTTTCAGAGTTTGGCTAATACCATTTTTCTGGGCCCAAGATGAGAGCGTGGTAGTAATAGCACATGACCCAGGAAAGCTGCTCTGCTCTTGGCAGCCACGAGTTTGGGAGAGGGGGAGGGGCTGGCCAAGGGGAGAAACTGTAGTCTCCAAGGTCTTGGCTCCTGTGACATACTCCCTCCAGCCACAACCCTGCCTACAGTGACCACCTAGTAGTCCATTTACTAATTAATCTGTCAAATGCATTAGTGTCCTGATTAGTTCTGAACTCTTGTGATCTCATCACTTCACCTCTGAAGGTCCTGCACTGTCTCACAGGTGAACTTGGTTGACACCACATGTGCACACCATACTGATCACTTTCCACCCATAGACTCCACCTGCCTCCGGGATACAGATCCCCTCATTCAGGCAGTATTAAGGGATGCAAGCAACCTCTATTCTCCTCTGCACACCTGGTGACAGGTTCCTGTCATATTCTGAGTTGTCCACCTTGAGATACTTTAATATCTAACATTGACACTTTCCTTTTTGCCACCTGATCCCCATTTCTCTTGGGACTGTGGCCTGAATCCAGGGAGCTCTACCAGTAAACTCTCTTTATTTTTCATTTTGAGACTAGGCACATCTACATTTCACATGTTTGTACAATCAGTTCACACCCAGTGTCAGAAGTCTTAGTTAATTCAGGCTTCCACAACACAACCCCAATAGGCAGCTCAGAAACAACCGAAATTCATGCCCAGGGTTCTAGAGACTGGGGCCTAAGAACAACACAGATCAGATTGGGAGTTTGGTCTCCCCACTGTGCTTCACCTGTGGTCAGGGCAGGAGTCCAAATGTGAGGCACTAGGAAGGTTCCTTGATCCTGACCTATGACCTTCCAAAGATCTTCCTGATAACATCGCATTGGGTTGAGGCATCACCATAAATTTGGAACATCACACATTCAGACTGTAAGACAGGAGGGGATGGGTTCAGCTAGGTGACACCACCCCAGGTGTGTGTCAACGGGGATGTGCTGCAAATTCTCTCTTGGCCTAGGGGTATCTGATTGTGTGATCCAGTCAGAGACCAGTGCCTGCCAGCACACCTGTAGATAGAAAGCACTAGAAAACCACTCCAGATGGGAGGACTCACATAAGAGATTTTATTAAGCAGACGAGCAGAGTGTCTGCCCTGATTGGGTGAAAGAGGGACAGAGAGAGAGAGAGAGAGAGAGAGAGAGAGAGAGAGAGAGAGAGAGAGAATGGATGGGGAGGTATTTTCAAGTAGTAGAATTTCACAGGCTAAAAACAATCTGATCAATGACTGACAAGAAAATTTCTCGGTACTGATCTATGTTGTAAAATGCTGTTGTCCAGGGGAGAATAGTGGTGGCAATAAACTGGAAGAGAGAGATGGCTGCAGGCTTGTTAACCCATTATTCCTTTATTGACCAGATCTGAGCCTTTGCAGTTGCACACCATGCTTCTGGAGGCCACCTGTGACCTGCTGAGGTTCAGAGGAGTGTTCACCTAAGGCCAATGTGTTAAAATTTGTGTCCAGTTTGGTGGTGCTCTTGGGAGAGGTGGAACCCTTAGGAGGAAGGGCCTGGTGGGAGGAGGCTGGTACTTAGGAACCTGACCCTGCCGGTCTCTTTGCATCCCAGCTGCCATGAGGGGCTCAGACCTCCTCTGCCACACACTCCTGTCATGATTTGCTATGCTGCCACAAGCCAGAGCAGCAGGGTCAGGTAAACATGGAATGAAACCTCCAAAACCTTTCCTCCTGATGAAGTGTCTCACCAGGAATTTTATCACAGAAATGGAAAGCTGACCCTCATGCCTTTTACCTGCAATAGGCTGAGTCCTAGCAAGTCCATTAATGACCTTAATCACCAGGGGAATCAAGGGGCAGGGCAGAGATGACTTGGAGGCCTCCTACTGCAGGTCTTGATGCAGGAACCTCAATAGAGTGTGTGTGCTGTTTGGAGGACACAGAACATTGAGTCAGTGACTCTGAGGCGGTCTCCTAGCAGATGAATGTGAGTTCAAGTTGTCCTGGATTAATGCTTATTCAAGGCTACAACTGTCTTTCTCTTTTTTTGTGGAAGATGTTTCTAGGATTATGGTAGATCTTACTTTAACTCTATTTCCCAGCAGAGATTTTTATTGTCACCCTTGAGTAGGACTTGGCAGGGGGCTAGCTGCCTCTGCACTGTCCAGACTCCTTCAGACCACTGCAAACCTGCCTGAACCCTTTGCCTCAGGTCCTCAACACCCAGACTCCTTCAGAACTCTCCTCCTGCCTGGACCCTCTGCACGAGGTCACTACCTCCCAGACTCATTCAGAGCCTCCTACTGTCTGGACACTTTGCCCCAAGTCCCCATTTTCCAGACCCCTTCAGAAAACTCCTCCTGCCTTGACCTTGTGCCTGAGGTCCCCACCTCTCAGACTGCTTCAGATACCTCCTCTTGCATGAACCCTGCGTCCCACACCTCACTTCCCAAACTCCTTTAGAATCTCCTTCTGCCTGGACCCTGTGCCCAAGGTCCCCGAATTCCAGACTCCTTAAGACCCTTCCTCCTGCGTGAACCTTTTGCCCCAGATCCTCACCTCCCAGACTACTTTAGAGTCCTCCACACCTGCCTGGATCTTATGCACCCTGACTGCATGCCAGACCTGCCTTCTCTTTCTCTGTGCTCCCCTTCAACTGAGACTGGAACACTGTCATTGGAACTCTTTGATGTCTGGGGGCTCCACCACAGCCCCCATCTACATCCTCCTGAACGCCCCATGGTCCTGGGACTGTGACTCACTTTTGAAGGAAAGGAAAAGGAAGGAAGGAGCAGCCTCCTAGAAGGTCTGGGGTATACGAAGGTTCCCTGCTGATGTGGGTTGAGTTTGATATTGTTTACAGAAAACTCTTTCTCCTTCCCAAAAAGATTGCCTCAACTTTTTCTTGGAAACCACTCCCTGCAGCCTGGTCCAGGGGATGTCTTGGAAAGGGAAGGAAGGAGTTTCCAGGGCTTCTGATCTGGTGGGGCTGGGTCAGCATTCCCCACCAACCCTTCATGACCTGGCAACTCGGAAAATGTACAGAGGCTACCAGGTTCCCCTCTCTGCCCCCATACACCCTGGGCCTTTGAACAGACACTGGCTGGAACCCTTCCTTTCCTTCACCTATAGGTCTGGCCTTCAGGCCCATGGTGGGAGGGGAGGCAGTAAGGGACTCAGTGTGGGCAAGACTCAGAGACCCCAAAGAACAAATCAGCAGTTATGAAACAAAGAAGAGGGAGGGTGGCCAGGGATGCATACTGAACCACCAATCTGGAGGCCCCCATGACCCTTCATTCCAACATGGACACCAACATGCTCCTGCAATGCTCATAAGCACCCACACACATTCACCCTTCATGCAAAGTGTACATGCTCACACCTAATATGGTCCCCCCCCACACACACACTCCTCTGGCACTCTCCACATACACACTCAGTCCTTATGCACACTCTACATGGACATTCACTACTTATGCACTGTTCACATGGACACCCAATCCTCATGCACACTCACTCATGCATACTACATGCACACTCACTCATCCACACTTCACATGCACACTAACTCTTCATGTATACCCCACATGCACACTTACACCTCATATACATTCTACATGGACACTCACTCCATATGCATACTCCACATGGACACTTACTCCTTGTGCACTCTCCACATGCACACTCAATGCTCATGCACATCCCACATGAACACTCAACCCTCAGGCACACACCAAATGCACACTCACTCCACATGCACACTCCACATGCACCCTCACTACTCCTGCATACTCCACATCAACACTCTTTTCACATGCACCTTCCATAAACACAATCACTCTTCATGCAAACTCCACATACATAGTCACTCCTAATACACATTCCATGTGCACACTCCTCATACACATTCCACATGCATGCTCATGCCTCATAAACACTCCACATGCACACTCACTCCACATGAGTTCTCCACATAGACCCTCACTCCTCATGCACACCCCATATGTACAATCAACTCCTCATACACTCTCCACATTCACACTCACTTCTAATGCACTCTCACGTGCATGTACACTTCTTATGCACCCCCCATATGCATTCCCACTCCACATGTGCAAACGCCATCTACACAGATTCACAACAAATTTTATGCACACAGCACACCCACACTGCCCCAACATCTATTTTCTGTGAGGTCTTACAATCACGTGATCCATTGCTCGGCCCAGATGCAAGCCAGTCCACTTCTAGCCATACTGAAAGGGACTGTGTGTGGAAAAGGCAGCACTGGTACCTGGTTGTGCATAGGTCCAGGTGTGACAGACACTGGAATCCAGAGAGAATGGGTAAATTTCAACTCAAGTCTACCCACATTCCTAATTAGATGACTGAATTGTAGGTGGCTCGAGACCCTTCAGATGTGTTTGCTAGAGCACGCCATGTGTTTTTGGGTAGGGGAATCTAAGAGTGTGGGAGGATTTGTGAAGTATTTTGGATTTCTGGATGCCAGAGCAGGGGTAGCAGTGCAGGCCTAGAGCTGCCAGGCAGGGACCCAGGCATGTATGTTTAGTTTGGCCCCTCAGACAGAACCACAACCAGACTGTGGCCTCTTCCCACTCTCGGAGGTCCTAGAAGAGTGACCCCTCTGAGCTGCAGACACAGTTCCGTGATGAGGCCCCACACCTGGAGCACAGTACGGATATCAGCAGGGGAGCCAGAACTACATCATGACTGGGAGCTTCTCAGTGCACTGACTCATGCTCACTTCTCAGGCTCCTGAGTGGCAGGGAACCGAGCCCCAAGTCAACAAAAACAAAAAACAAACATATGTTACCATTTTGAGGACACTTTCATTTTCTCTAATAAATCTAAATTAACCCATTTATCTGAGATTCTCCTATGTTAGAATCTGAGCCATGAGACTCAGCAACATGATAACATATGTGACAAATCTGTGAAGGGAGAATCAGATCCTGGTCGTGACATGACTGACTGAAAGAAGCTGAGGCTACATGGTCACAAGACTCAAATATAAGATCCTGTGTGCAAGTCTTCATAGAATGCTTCAGTGCCCAGTCTGACGTGAACTTTCTTTCTTTATTTCTCTGGTTTTAGAGAGGCAACTTATTAAGGAAAGCAAATTCCTATTCAAGGTTGCAGGTGAGTTAATTGCTGACTAGAGAAGAGTCCCCTAAGTAACTTGAATAACCAGAGCTTACAGTAAGGGAGCAGAAGGCATGGGAGCCAAAAACCTCCCTCAGACAAAACAGATGTATCATATAAGTGTGCAAAACAAAAAGTGAATGTACCACTCAAGCTCCCTAAACCCATAAGCACAAAAGGATAAATGTAGGCAACCATGGACATTCTGGCTAAAGTTGCTCTGAACTTCTGGGTAGTCATGTCATGTGGGTTCTGGGCAGTTGTGGTTCCTGACAGGGGCTTGTCTAGTGAGGGAGCTGAGGTTTGAGCTCTACCAGAGGATGGAGCAGTGAATGTGCTGCTGAGTGGGTTCCTTCCTAGCCTGGCACATGTCTCAGAAAGCTAGAATAGCAGGGTTGTAGATAGCTCCAGGATAAGGGACCAAACACTGAAGGCACTCCCAACAGCAGGCTCTGTGCTTCTGAAATAAAATTCTGTCAACACCAGAAGGGGCCCCAGGAGGTTTCCAGGAGGGAAAGGGGCCTTCAACACAGTCTCTTAAGTTCTTGACATGCTGCAGAGATGAAATTCAGGACCGGTCAGCAGAAACACTGACTCAGATTTATTCAGAAAGTCAAGGCACAGATTGGAGTTGGTGCCTGGCATGAGGTTCCCTTTTCGAGTGTCAACTCTCCATGAAAGAAAACCAGTATATGATGAAGATAAAGAGCAGGCATGGCAGGTCAGCTTGGTATCTCCATTCTGGTGGTTGTGGGGTGAAGGCTGGGGTGGCAACTGATTTCCCCATGGGATCTGGGGTTTTCACTCTCTATTGTATTGGTAGCTCCTGGACTGTACACACATAAGGGATCTTGGACCATTTCTTTCCAGTCTTCTTTTACTCAATCTGCAAACACTTTCTGTAAACTAACCTGGATGCTCTGCCTCTCTCCTCTCTTCATGAAGATGGTGCCACAGTCATAAAGATTCAAATGGTCCTTTCAGAGTAACAGTTCAAAATAATCCCATCTGGCCTAGAAAGAGAGGCTCCAAGGGGGCTCAAGGAAAGACCCAAAGATAAGTAATAGGGAGGAGGGGGGCCTGTGTGCCCACTGGGAAGGATTTTCTAGGGTCAGAATTTAAGACTAGAGTCAAATTTGTCATTTTTCCATCTTATCAGGAGAGGTGATGGAATCAAAACTACTGGCTCTGAGAGTCAGAAATTCAGGACACAAGACAGCTTTGAGATTGCAGAGATCATCTTTACCTGTCCCTCAACCTGGGTCAGCATCCCTGGGCTATGTTGTGGGAGTTATTTCCAGTGAGTCCAGCAGAGGTCTCCAGTCCCACCAACCTCGCCAAATTATGTCCAGGGACTGACCAGAGTCTAACCCTGAGGTTCCCACTAACTGGACTCTGTGAGAGGCCTGCAACATTCATGAGAGGAAAAGAACATGAAAAGGGAAACTAAATGGAAATGGAGGTTGCTCTTCTTGGGAGTTAAGGAGAGATGCTAGGCAGGGTACCACACACTGCCTGACACTGTTCCCAGACCACCATGGGGGAGGACACTGGGGAGCAGAGGAGACAGGGAAAATCATATGAGGCCACAGATCAGTACCAAGGTCACATCAGAAAAAGGAACAAAAGAACAGTGGGTGCTACATTCACCCAAGTGCTATGGACATAAAATATTCTGTGAGCCAGGACCCCAGACTAGTAAGTAGTACTCAGTCTACTATGCCCTGTGGTTGACCACTCCTCACCTAGGAGTTCTCAGTCTTCTCCAGATACTGTCCTTAAGCTCTCACATACCATTGCTCAGGGTCTTCTGTGGTACATGGGTGAACACTCCTCTCCCACCAGTGCTCACTCCCCTCTGAGTATTGTGGGTGGGTAAACCTTAAACCGCAGGGCTCACTCTTCACTGAGCCTAAGGCACTGGGTTCTCTTAGAGAACTCTCAGGATTAGTGCCATTCTGCCTAATGTCAGTACAACATCTCTAACCTTATATGCATATCTAGGACATCACTACTGAGGAAACTTGGAGTGTGTGGATATTTCCTCTTTCCATAAACCTCAGTAGGCCTTTGCTGCTGCCATGCAGACAGGCTCTTCACTAATACCTGAAAACACAAGACAATTTTAATGGTTGTCAATTCCACCACCACTGAGGACTTCCTTCCACCACTCATAGTCCACCATTTTCACACCCTTACTGAAGTGGCTCAGCTCTTATGAGTAATGTAGCATGCCCAGGATCTTCATTCCCTCTGACCACTGAATGAAAGAATATATTTAAGAATTTTCAAGATCTTCTCTGACATGTCACTGGCTGGTCTCTTTTCACCAGTGAGTAAATCTCCTAGGACCTCTGCATCAGGGTCAATTCACACCTTCAAGGGGGAGCGTGAATTATGGCCAAGAAGAATTCTCCATCATCATGGAGAACTTCTTTACACCTTTTGAATAGCACCATTCCCACCATCCTTGAGGTCACTGAGATATTGGCCCAAGGGATACTCTCAAAAATATTCCAATAACTCTGAGGCCTGTAGGTGAGAAAACCTCTCCCAAAAGAGCTCCATTTCCTCTGGATCCTGGGGTCAAACAACCCTCCTATAACTTGGCTCAGCCTTCTATGTGTTCTGCCCTAAATCTCATTTCAACCACTTTTGCTCGGGGTCTTCTGAGTCCTATGAGAGAAAACCATGCTCCCAACAATGCTCAGTCTTTTCTGGGTCCTCTCCTTAATATACCTTCCCCAACAATTGATCAGGGTCTTCTGAATCCTGTGGTAAGCACTCATGTCACCCCAGTGCTCAATCCCCTCTGGGTATTTTGAGTATACACACCTCACCTACTTTTGCACATACTCCAATGAGCCCTAGGCAATCTCTTTCCCTTAGTGAACTCTCTGCGTGAGCCCCTTTCTTTCTAATGTCAATAAAATATCTCTGACCTTATCTGCATGTCCAGGCCAACATGACTGTGGAAACTTGGAATGATGTGAATACTTCCTCTTTCAAGGAACCTCAATAGGCATTTGGTGCTGCCATGCAAACAGGCCCCTCACCAATGCCTAAAAATTCAAGACAATTTTAAAGGATGTCAATTCTAACAGTACTAAGTACTTCTTTCTACCACTCAGTGTCCACCATTTCCACACCTTTGCACAAGTGGTTGAGCTCTTGTGAATGATGTAGCATGCCCAGAATTTCTGCCATCCCCCTGACCAGTGGATTGAAAGCATATATTTAAGTATCTTCAGGACCTGTCTGATATGTCACTGGTTGCTCTCTTTTGACAAGAGAAAAATCTTCCTAGGACCCCTGGGACTAAACAATGTACACCTTCAAGGGACAGTGTGAAATGTGGAGGACATATCCCATCATCATGGAGGGATTTTTGGACAGTTTAAATAGCACCATTATCACCACCCCTCAGGTCACTGAGAAATTCGCCTGAGGGACACTATCAAAAAGGATCTCAAAACTCTGACACCTGTAGGAGCGAAACCTTCTCCCAAAATTGCTCTGTCTCCTCTGGATTCTGTGGTCAAGGACACCTCATCTAACATGGCTCAGTCTTCTCTGGGTTCTGCCCTAAAACGTATCTAAGCCAACATAGTTCAGACTTCTGAGTCCTCTGGGACAGTGCCCCTCTCCCAGCAGTGCTCAGTCTTCTAAGGGTCCTGTCTTTAATCACCCTTTCCTAACCATTGCTCAGGTCCTCTGGGTCCTACAGGTGAGCAACCCTCTCCCTTCAGTGCTCAGTCACCTATGGGTATTGTGGGTGGACACTCTTCAAATACCAGTGCTCACTCTTCAATGAGCCCTAGGCAACCCATTTCCCTTAGTGAACTCTGGGTGATCCTCTTTCCTGCTAATTTCAGCAAATCATCTCTGACTTTAACTCTGTGTGCAGGTCAATATGACTGTGGAATATGTAGAGATGTGGATAATTCATATATCAAACAACCTCATTAGGCCTTTGGAGCAGCCAAACAGAGTGACTTTTCACCAATGCCTAAAATCCAAGACAATTATAATGGATGTTTTTTCCCACAGTACTGAAGACCTCTTTCCACAAATCATAGTCTACCATTTCCACACCTTTGCTCAAGTGGTTGAGTTTTTATGGGTGAGGCAGCATGCTCAGCATTTCTAACATGTTTTTGAGCAGTGAATGAAAGGTATATATTGACATATTTCAGGATATTCCCTGATATACCTGGCTGCTTGCTATTGACAAGAGAGGAAACATCCTAAGACAACTGGATCAGGCACATATCACACCTTCATGAGACAGTGTAAAATGTGGCCATGGATGATTGCCCATTATTATAAATGAGTTCATTAGAACATTGATAATGCACCACTTTCCAAGCATCCTTTAAGTAACTGAGAAGTTTTCTCTTGAACAGGGTCTAGGGACTGTGAGTCATCTTGAAGGGCACCCCTATTCCCACATATGTCAGTCTCTTCTGGCTCCTGTGGTCAAGAACCCCACATGTAATTTTGCTCAGGCTTCTCTGGTTCCTGCCCTAAATCTCCCCTCCACCAGCACTGCACAGGGTCATCTGTGTCCTATAGGTGAGTGCCAACCTCTCAACTGTTCTCAGTCTTCTCTGGGTCCTGCCTTAAATCTCCACTCAACATTCAGTGTTCAGGGTATTCTGATTACTGGGGGTGAGCTCATCTCAACCCCTAGTACTCAGACTCAACTGGGTCTTCTTGATGATAGCTCCTCTTCTAACATTGTGCAGTCTTCTTTTTTTTAGTTGCTATTTTTGTCTAATCTGACCTTACTCAGTCTCCTCTGGGTCCTGTGGGTGAGCACCCTTAATCTAACAGTGCTTAGTCTCCTCTAATTTTTTCTTTCATTTCTTTTACTTTTGGGACATATTGGGGATTGAACCCAGGACCTTTCGCTTGCAAGGTATCCAAGCCCTCCTCGGTTTCTTTTCTCTATTACTTAACCATTCCTTGCTCATTCTACTCTGGGTTCCTTGGGTGAGTGTCCCTCGCCTAAGAGTGCTCATTATTCTCTCTGTCCTGTTCCAAGTTCCCCAAGGCAATCCTTGCTCAAACTCCTCTGGGTCCTGTGAATGAGTGTCCCTCAGCTGACAGTGCTCAGTATTCTCTGAGTCCTCTCATTAATCACCCTTCACACACCATTGATCAGGGTCACCTGGGTCCTGTATTGAGTACCCCTCACATACAGGTGCTCAGTTTTCCTTGAATATTTTTTGAGTGCCTTTTATTCTATAGTATTCTGTGTCCTCTGTGTCCTCTGGGTGAGTATCCCTCATCCAGCAGTGATCAGAATACCCTGGGATTTCTGTGTGAGTGCTCCTCACCCAGCAGTGCTCAATCCCCTCTGTGACATGTGTTATGTTCCTATAGTCAATCATATCTCACTATCTTCTCACTCATGTGTGTGATCATATGTACCCTAACATTGCTCAACCTTTTCTTGGTACTGTTTTAACCTCACATATTCCTATTTCTCAGGGTCTTCTGAGTCCTGTGGGTGGTCACCCTTCTTCCACCAGTGCTCATTCTTCTCTTAGTTCTGACTTAATCTCTGCTCCTCCACCATTTTTCAGGGTTCCCTGAGTCCCATGGTTGAGTGACCCTCTCCCCCCAGTGCTCAGACCCCTGTGTGTATTTTGGGTGGGCACACTTGCACCACCAGTGCTCCCTCTCCACTGAGCTGTAGGCAACCTAGTTTCATTAGTGAATTCTGTGAGTGAGTTCCCTTGTGGATAATGTCAGTACATCATCTCTGGCATTATCTGAATTTCAAATCTAAAACTGCTGTGAGATCTTGGAGAGTTGTGGATACTTCCTCTTTCCCACAATCTCAATAGGCTGTTGGTGCTGTCATACAAACAGACTCCTCACAAATGATTGAAAATGTAGGAAAATTTTAATGGATATCAATTCCCACAGCATTGAGAATGCTGTTCTACCACTCATTGGCCAATATATTCACACCATTCCTCAAGTGGTGAGGTCTCATGGTTGATGTAGCATGCCAAGTATTTCTGACATCTTTCTGAACATTGGGTATTTTCAGGGTCTTCTTTGATATGTCAATGGTTGCTCTGTTTTGACAAGATAAGAAACCTACTAGTACCTCTGAGATAGGCACAATGCATAACTTCAAGGGACAGTGTGAAGTCTGGCAAAAGACAACTTCCCATCATCATGGATTATTTCTTACCACTTTTGAAGTGGGACAATTCCTCCCATACTGAGGTCACTGAATCTTTGGCCCAAGGAACATTGTTGAAAAGGTTCCAACTATGAGCCCTGTAGGTGAGAATCCCTTTCCCAAAAGACCTCTGTCTCATCTGGATCCTATAGTCAAGCATACCTCATCAATCTTTGCTCTGTCTTCTATGAGTTCTTACCTAAACCTCCCCTCATCCACCATTGCACAAGGTACTCTGATACCTGTGGGTGCATACACCTCACCCACTATTTCTCTAATTCCACTGAATATTTTTGGTGATAACCCATCTCCTAACATTGCTCAGCACAGCTAGTTCTGTCCATAGCCCAGTTCTAGAGGCTCTTCCAACCACTGCCATTTCTGTTCCCCTCCAGGGTCCAGGGCTGCTTTCCTCCCCAGGTTTCTCCCACCCCTGTCCCCTCCCATCACTCTTCTCCTGTGGCCTCCCTGATACATTCCTCTTGAGGAACTCAAACCCCTGGGAAAAGCTGGTCTTAGGTTCTGCTCACCTCCTCTGGAGTTGAAGTCAGAGTGTTAAGATATCATATTTGCCTCCATTCAAAGCAATCCACAGGGACATTCAGGAGAAGGAGTATCCGCTGAACACTAACAGGGAGGACACATGCATCTACACCTGTGAGGCCTGAGGACTGGGCACTTGACAACATAAATAAAAACAGGCAGAATGTCAGCTGTCACCCTCCTGGTGGACAAAGACCTTTCTTAAAATAATAATACCAAGTACCAGGGAAGAGCATTTAAAATGACATTTCCAAAATACAAGTCCAAAGAGCCAGTGGAACGAATTTGGTAAGTTCATTGAAAACAGGACATGCACATACCCCAGTCCCAAGCTCTCCATCTGGGGTCACTGATGCAGAAGGAGCAATTAGAGGAAGCTCTGCCACTGGATCACATCTAGAAATTGTGAAGCACTTGAATGGGGAGGAGGAGGTGTTCATGCAGTAAGGCAGTAGGGGCCCATGAAACGTGCAGGGCAATGTGATGTGGAAATTGCTTTTCAGACCAGGGAAGAAGGGCTCCACTGGTGAAGAGTGAAGGTGAAGCAGTGGAGAAGATGGAAACAATACCCAGGGCCACAGTGCATCTGCAGAGACTGCCTTGGGAGCGGGAACAGATGCTATGGTATGGAATCAACTGAGGAAACCTGACTTTGCACATGTGTGATTCTGCAGTTTGACCATAGGATTCATGTGCATTTGTACACAGGTAGGTGATCATGGAAGCCTGTGGCATTCCTTGGCTGGTTCTCTGGAGAATATCTCCTTGTGTGCTGTACACTAAACAGTGGTCCGCTCACAAGGGTCTCTGTTCTGGTCACTTACCTCTTCCTCAATAGCTCTGCATTGCTGCCTACCAATCCCTGTGACTACCTCCCAGCAATCCTGTAGCTTCTTCTGCAAGGCCCCATCTCTAAGACCTGCTCAGGTCAGGCCTTTGTTCCAATACCAAGAGGCCAAGGCCACAGAGTTGGCTTCATCACACTTGATGCTATGCCAGGTACTCTCTGAGCTACAGGACTGGCCTCCTCCCCAGGACTAGCTCAAAAAGTGGGACTGTTTCCTTTGGGGTGTTCTGGAGGATTCAGAGGCAACCAGAATGTGGAGGATGGGTGAAGTGACAGAAAAGGTGAGCATGTGGGGGTGTGGGGAAAGATAGGCACTGTACTGGAAGGGGGTCACCAATGTGGGGCTGAAGAGAGGAGGTGCTCCTGGCTCCATCCAGCTGGGGAGCTGGTAGGCAGATCTTCCATGACTGAGAGTACCTGCTCTTCCCTGATTCTTGAAAGATGCTCCAAACACCTGACATCATGGACAATATGCCTCAAGTCTGTAAGGGAGTAGCGATTATCTCAGTTTCCAAATGGCAGAGGAGGCTCAGTGGGTTGATGTTCCTTGGTCAGTGGTACCCAAGCATTGAGGGGCAAGCCAGGTAACAGAAGCCAGGCCCAAGAGCTCCAGGGTCACACTCTGCCTGCTAGAGCCAGCACCCTCCAGGGGAGGATGCAGACAGGAATCAGTCAAGGAGGGGCCAGGCCCTGTCCTGTAGCCTATGAGGCATTTCTGCCTGGCAGTGAGATTAAAAGAACCATCTACAAAGCAGTTGTCTCCCCAGGAGCCCCATGGTGTGTTGGGCTCATTCAGAGTCTTGTACATTCCTAGCTTTAACTCCAGGAGCACAGATAAGCCTGTGTGTTCAGAGGAGGTGAGGCACAAGGCAAGGGACCACTTACAGACCTCATCCAGGACTGTTCCCAGCAAGGATAAGATGAGGTGAAGGTCAAGATAAAGACCTGGTCAATCCTTTTGGTCAAGATAAAGACCTGGTCAATCCTTTCTAGAAACACCTAGCTGAGCCCAGTATGTGGCTGTGTCAGAAGCAGGGCCGGGCATGTGTGGTAGGGCAAGGCTGTTACTGCTGGGGATTTGACTTCTCAACAGAAGTTCTGCGATTATCCTGGGCCATGATACTAGCTCTTAGCACAGCTTTCTATGGATTTTTAAATCTAAAATTATTTGTTGATTTGAGATGATACTGCATGCAGAACCTAGGGGTCTCTGCCAGACATTGTTTTTTTTTTTTTTTTTTTTTCTTATTAAATTCTTAATTTAAACACAGGGTCTCACTATGTGGCCCAGGTTGGGGTCCTGGAGCCTGAGGTTCCTCGTAGATGGCATTGCAGGCATGGCCACTGCATCAGTCTCTGTGGAAGTTGTAACCCAGTGAGCACATCAGGGGAATACTTGTACACAATACAGCATATATCTGAGGTCTATTTGGCAGTGACCTTCTGGCATGTTCTGGATCTCCTGAGTCTTTGGAGGACAGTGGATCATGGGGGAGTTTGTGTGTTTGGTTGGGAATGTGGCTGCAGATTTTTTGCTGATCATGGATGAGGTGGGTCCACTTTGTAGGCAAAAGGGTAAGAATGATGGGGACCTTAACTGGAGAAAATGTTCTGACCCTGGTGGTTTGAGGAAGGACCCTGACCTGAGGCACTTCTGCACGTGCAGAGAGAAAGGGTTTTATTCAAAGGTCAATAGAAATATGCCTCCCTCCAGGTGGGAGGTACTGTGGACTCTTTTGGAAAACCAGGCAGCAGTTGTCCCTGGCCCTGCAGTATGATGGCTGGCTCAGCACTCCTGAGTGGAGAGGAGTAGAGATCCTTGTCCAGCCTGGTTAGAGATGGAGTGGAGGAGTCGACCATGTGTGTTTCTTCTCAGCATTGGCAATGGAATGAGCAAGATTTTGCTGCTTTCTCTCAGCTCCATCTTCTTGCTCACAGATCAAGATGATACCACATGGATCTGGGCAAAGGTTTTGGATGGTCTCCCTGGAGGCCTCTTCTACCCTCATCTTCTCCAACTACCCAGAGGCTACCACGGCAATGGGTGCTGTTTTGTAACAAATAAAGAAAGAATTTAATTGCTGGTAGAATGTTTTCCAATGACCCTGGCTGTGAGGTAGCAGCCAGGGTCACCTGGACACTGTGATGATGCCTCATTGACCCCATAGCTGGGACAACTGAGAGGCTTCCTCCATCACAGAGGGAATGCCAACTAGAACTGAAGGAGTCACATGATTGAAGGGTTGGATGAGGAAGAGGAGATGTAGAAGATCTTAGCACCACATTTTGAGAAAGGTTCTGGGTTTTGGGACCATGCCCACGTGCATGAACCCCAGGGGTGGATGAGGAGAGGGCAGGGATCAGATAGCAAAGTTCTGGATGCACACGGGGTTGGGAGGGTGGGGAATGAGACAGTAGGTAAGACTGAGCACTTGCTGTGAGCCCCAAGTCCTCACAGACTTCTCAGGGACTTTCAGACTGGACACACACAGAACCTTTGGAGAAAGGCAGCCATGAGATAAAAGGGGGTCCTGGGAACATGGGCAGTACAGATTGTACCCAGGGAACCTGGAGTCTCATCTGGACAGAAAGCCAGTGCTGACCAGGGCCACTCTCCAGTGCAAGCCCATCTGATACTACATGTGGCACACCCCAGAAAGGTGTTTCAGGCCTCCAGATAAGCTCTGCCAAGGAACCACTCTCTCTGAGCCTGTTTTGGTGCTCACTTTGGCTAAAAGGGTCTTTTCCACTGATTTCTACAGTCTGTCACTTCCCCCCTGAGTAGGGACCAACTTAGATGTAAGGACAGTACAAGTCCATCCTGGAGACACAGGTTCAGAGCCCTTGGTGTAAAATCAGCAATGTCTTCCAAAAACAGTTCCTCAGGAGAAAAGAATTGTCAAAGTGAGACTGGCCAGGTGCCAACCTTATCAAACTAGACCCTGCCCAGGCTTCTAAGCATGTTCCCCCATCATTCACTAGGGGAGCCAGTGGGCAACTCTACCTGCTGGCTCTTCTCAGTCACAAGCTCTGGGTGGCCTTGAGGGAATCTCAAACCCTCAGGGCCTGATTACTGAGACCCACACACCTCAACACTGTGGGATGGACTAGATGGGGGATGGTGACAGGTCCCAATTACAGTGAGAGAATTTCAAAGAAGCTCCAAATTGCTTTTTCCTTAGTGCTTGTCATTTGCTGCCAAGGTTCCAGCTCCTTGCAGGCAGCCATCCATGCCTGGGAGTGGAGCTTGGCCAGGCCATAACCTTACCCAGAAAAGAAGGCAGGACTGGGGGCACTGACTGTGCTCCCTTCAGAGCCCCTGGTCTCCACCTGTGTGTCTTCTGGCTCAGTGCCTCTGGATGGCAGTGTTTCCATGGACAGTGTTGGCAGAACAGCTTCTTCACTTTGGACAAACTGTGATTAAATTTATTTTTCTCTTATTTCTGATGCTGGTAGAGGTCCCAGTCCCATCAATGGGGACTCCAGGAAGATAAAAGATACCCCCCCCCCGGTGACTGCTCCCCTGCAGACTCCCAAGGGTCCCCAGTCTGCTGACCCTGGGCCCCTCACTGAAGTGCTGTCCATGTCCCCTGCACAGTGGTGACCATGAGCAGTCTGGGCCAGGGTCTTCTCAGTTTCCTCCTAGACTCCCTACCCTCCTTCTCCTGTCCTGTTCCAGGCCCCACAGCAAGTCCTGCTAAGGACATGAAATCCCCACCTTCCAAGCCCACCCTAAACTGCTCCTGGGCTTCAGGGCAGGTCACTGGGCACAGTCAGGACTGGAGAGAGAGTCAAGAGCAGAAGACCCATGAGCCTAGAGGCTCACCCCATGCTTAATTTCCCTTCCCCAGTTCTGCATTGTGGGAGGCTGCAGCTGGAGCCCAGCCCAGGGGAGAAATGGAAGAACTCAGTTTAGAGTACTTGAGTGGAAATTCCCTGGACCTGGCCAGCAGATGGACAGGCTGCATGGTTGAGGGATGGAGGGAGCCCATGACTTTAGGTCACAGGAATGCCGAGTTGTGGGGCCTGAATGCATTCCGATGGGTGCCCAGGTATGGCCTGTGCTGAGTGGCATCACCTGAGCTGGGCCTGAGCCCTCAGTGTATCATTGGAGGCCACTGTCAGGGAGGGGCTCAGCAGGGCAGGAAGAAAGCCCCAGCTGAGTGTGTTCCTCTTCTCCAGAACCCAAGGTCCCCAAAGAGTCACCTCATACCTGAGGAAACTGATCTACAGCCTGGGGCTATTCCAGCCAATTTCCTGCAAATAACATGACTTCATTTTCTTCATGGCTGAAGAAATCTACATTGTGTCTATACTCCACATTTTCTCTGTCTTCATCCATTGGTAGAAAGACACCGAGGCTCCTTCCAAGGTGTGGCTATTGAGAATTGTGCTACTATAAACATGGGTATGCGTGTATTGCTACAGTAAATTGAATTTAATTTTGAGCATAAATCTGGAAGTATTTACAGCTGGATCATATGGTGGTTCTATGCCTGGTCTTTTGAGAAACTTTGTCAATGCTTTTACTAATTTACAATCCCACCACTACAAAACTGTCCTTTAGCCCCACAGCCTCTCCATCCATCATTTGTAATTATTGTATTTTTTGGGGGGTGGTTACCAGCAATTTAACTCAGCGGCATTTGAATAGTTAGCTTCAACCGTGATGCTATTTTGTATTTTACTTAGAGGCAGGGCCTCACTCAGTTGCTAGAACCTCATTTTTGCTTAGGGTGGCTTTGAACTCACCATCCTCCTACCTGAATTCCCCAGCTTCTGGAATTATAGGCATGCACCAATGAAGTCAGATAATTGTTTTCTTGATAACTACCTTTCTAACTGGAGCAAGAAGAAATTTCAGTGTAATTTTGATTTGCAATTCCATAATTAAAAATGATGTTGAACTATTTTTCATGTTTACTGGTTATCAGTATTTCTTTTGAGAAGTGATTAATTCAGTTTTCCAATTATTAATGACTCATTGGGGTTCTTATGCTAAGTCTTTAAGTACATTATACAGTCTAGATATTACTCTTCTATCAGAAGAGTAGCTAGCAGAGTTTTTCTCCCATCTTTCATGCTCTTTCTTCATAGTCTCAGTTGATTACTATGCAGAAGCTTCTTAATTTGAAGCCATCCCATTTATTGACTTTTGGCATTATTTCCTGCACTTTTAGGTGTTCCACTGAGAAAGTTGTGTCTATGCCTAGAAGCTAGAGTGTTGACCCTAGGTATTTTGTGTGAGTCACATAGTTTTTGGTCTGATACAAAGGACTTGGATCCATTTTGAGTTGATTCTGGTGCAAGATGAGAGATCCAGTTCTAATCTCATTTTTCTACATTTGGATTACCAGATTCCAGCTTCACTGATTACAAAGGCTGCTTTTTCTCCAATATCTGCTTTTGGCCCCTGTGTCAAGGACCAGATCACTATTGATGTGTGGGTTTTTCTGTGTGTCTTCTATCTGGGCCATTGCTGTGGGTGCCTGTTTTTAAGTCAGTACCATGTAGATTTAATGCACATGACACTAGTGTAATTTGCATCAGATATGGTGGTGCCTGCAGCATTGCTTTTTCAACTTGGAATTGCTTTTTCAACTTGGAATGGCTTTAGCTATTCAAGGTCTTTTATTTGTCCACATGCAGCTTAGGAGTGTTTTTTCTAGGGATTGCCTTGAAACTGTATATTGTTTCGGTATTATGACCATTTTAACAATACCAATTACACTTTTCTCTGAACAAGGGAGGCCTTTCCATTTTGTTGTGTCTTCTTCAGTTTATTTCCTCAATGTTCTATAGTTTTAAATGTTGAGATCTTTCACCTCTTTGGTGAGATTTATTCCTAGTTTGTTCGTTATTTTTCTTTGTTTCTTTTCTTTCTTTCTTCTTTCTTTCTTTCTTTCTTTCTCTTCTTTCCTTCCTTCCTTCCTTCCTTCCTTCCTTCCTTCCTTCCTTCCTTCCTTCCTTTCTTCCTTCTTTCCTTTCTTTCTCTCTCTATTTATTGGCTGTATTGTGTATGTGATTATTTTCCACAGTAGATTCCTTGTTAGTAGGCAGAAAATATTGTAGTATGTTGATTTTGGAAACTGATACTTTGCTGAAATTTTTCAAATTTAGCTCCAGCAGCTTTTTGCAAGCAGTGATAATATTATGTCTTCCTTGCCTGTTTTTATCCCTATTCTTTTCTTCTTTTGTCTACTTACTCTGGATAGAATTTCTAGCAGCATATTTAATAGGAGTGAGGAGAGTAGAAATCCTTGTCTTGTTCTGAATTTCAAAGGAAATCATTTAGTTTTTCCCCATTTACTATGTGGTTGGCTTTGGGTGTGTTCAGTATAGCCTTTATTATGTTGAGGGATTTGCTTTCTGTCCCTATGTTCATCAGGGTTTTTATCATGAGTGAATGCTGAGCTTTGTTGAAGGATTTCTTTGCATATTTTGAGGTGACTGATTTTTGTTATTAATTCTGCTTATTTGATGAATTACATTTATTGGTATTTTTACACTAAAGGATCCTGGCAAACCTGGGATAACACCAACTTGGTAAATGTGTACAATATTATTAATATGTTGCTAAATGTAATTCTCTAACACTTTATTAAGTATTTTTGTATCTAGGTTCATTAGGGATATTGTTCTATGGTTTTCCTTCCTTGATGCTTTCTTAATTGATTTGGGTTTAAGTGTAGCCCTGGCTTCATAGAATGAATTTGGAAGACTCTCATCCCTTTCTAGTTTATGAAATAATTTGAGGAGCACTGGGATTAGTTCTTCAAAGCTCTGGTAGAATTCAGATGAGATTCCATCTGGTCCTGGGTTTTCCTTTGTTGAAAGGTTTCTTGTTACTGTTACTATCCCATTAAGAACTGGTGGTTTCTTTAGGTTTCCTGTGTCCTCTTGATTCAATTCTTAAAGGTGGATCCATTTGTCCTAGGTTTTCCAGTTTTGTGGAGTACATGTTTTCAAAACTCCCCAATGATCCACTGGTTTTCTATTATGTCCATGATGATTTCTCCTTTTCTCTCTCTACTTTCATTGACTTTGAGTCTTCACTTTTTCTTTTGGTTAGATTGGCTAAGGGATTGTCAATTTTATCTTATCAAAAATCACCTCTTTGTTTCATCTATCCTTTAATTTTTTTATGCTCAATTTGTTTGATTTTGGTCATGATCTTAATTATTTACTTCATTCTGTTGGTTTTGGATAGGTTGGTTTTTGTTTTACAAAATGAAATGTATGATCAGCTTACTCATTTGAAATCCTTATATTTTCTTATGTAGGCAGTCAGGGCTATGAACTTTCCTTTTTGAACTGCCACCACAATGTGCCAGAGGGTCTGATATGTTGTGTAATTAATCTCAATTGAGTCTAAGAATGTTTAAATTTCTTCTTTGATTTCTTATATAACCCATTTATTAATTAAAAGTTCCAAAGTTGTTTATTCATGTTAAATTGTAATTTCATACCATTATGATGTGATAATATATAAGAAATTCCATCAATATTTTCATATTTCCTAAGTGTTGCCTTATGACCTAAAATACGGTCTGCTTTGGAGAAGATTCACTGAACTTCTGAGAAGTCAGTGTTTTCAGCATTTTTTCAATGAAATATTTTTTAGATGTCTGTTAAATCCTGTTGATTTACTATATTTTTCAGGTGCAGAATGTCTTTCCTGTATTATTTCTGGATGCCCAGTTATTGGTGAAAGACATGTGCTAAAATTACCCACTGGTATTGAACTGGGATCTGTCTGAGGCTGTGATTCAAGCCAAGTCTCTTTTAGGTAATTAGTTACACCCATGTGTGAGCCATAAATATTTCTCATCATTATATCTTTGGGTTGTATTTTTCCCTGTACTGTATGAAATGACCTTCCTTGACTCTTGTGTTTAATATTGCTTTGAAGTATACTTGTCAGATAGGAGAGTAGGTACTCCTGCTCCTTTGGGGTTCCCTTCACATGGTATATAAATTTCCATTCTTTCATTTTCAGCCTGTGACTCTCCTTGCCTGTTAAGTTCATCCCTTGCAAACAATACATAGTTGGGTTTTATTTTCTAATGCATTCTGTCAGCATGTGTCTTTTAATTGGAGAATTGAAACCATTTATATTCCAGATTAAAGTGATGTTTATTACTTCCACTTTGACTTCATTCTAATGTTTAAGTCATTAGACACTCCTGTTTCTCATTTGCTTTGCTATTCTTTGAATATGATTTGTTCATTTGTGGAATCTGTAAAGGATGCCAGAGCAACCAGGCCTGCTGGACATAGGATTGCTTTGGATCCACTTGCCCCTCTCCAGCACAAATGGCCCTGGGGCTTCCAGACCAGGCAGACCAGGACAGGAACTTCAAGACAAAGTGCAGTTGACATGTTTGTGTTCCCCTGACCCACAGCCAAGCCTTCTGCTCTAAAGCACAATTGGTGCAAGATACTCCTTGCTGTGCTCCTGTATTTACCCCTAATAATAAACTACCTAAAGAATGGTGTCCACAAACCCTCCCACAGTGTTGGCCTCTGTCCCTTAGAGAATCCTATATGATCCAAGACAAGGTCACGATGTTACTGACTTGTTTCACAAGCCCTGGATACTCTCTGTGTGCCCATTGGCTTACAATAAATGAACCCACAATATTGTGCATGGCTTGCTGAACCTCACACTGAGCTCATTGCTAGGTCACAGGCTAAAGGGACTTTGTACCTGATGAAAGACTCACCAAGGGCCACTAGAGATAGAGAATTTTTCCCATTAGAGACTGTGTCTGACGCTGGGAACAGTTTCTGTCTCCCTGCTGGAGCTAGATTAGGTGGGGCTGTGTCCCTGAGTGGGTGCATTGGGAAGCCATCCTGAGGGAATCTGCTGTCAACGTCCCAGGAAGTGCTGCCTCCCGGAGGTGTGTTCAGAGGGCACCTGCACACACATAAGCCCACACCCCAACCACCCATCTGTGCATCATGGCTGAAGCTAGGGACCTGAACATCAGCTCTTGGTGTTCACTGACAGTGTGCTAGGGGAGGTTTTATGCTCCCACCAACCATGAGCTCAGTGGACTCCCCTGTCTGTCACTGCTGACACCTGAAGTGCCTCACTGGTTGGTCCTCATGATCAGAGAATTCCCCAGCTCTTGGAGAGAAGAGGAGTGCATACTGGCTGAAGGCTGAGCTCGGCATTGATTTCTCCACATGCAGTGAAGGTTGGAAATTGCCTTTAACCAAAGAAGTTTCCAATTCTGTGAACATAATAAAAACTCAAATGACATTTTGAATTTATCACAAGGGTTTTATTTCTTCTTCAATTTAAATTTTTAGATATGTCCCACCTCTGGGATGATGGGACAAATGCAATCCTAACAATTGTCCTTGGTTGAGGGTCGACCTTGTTTGGGAGCTGGCTGCAGATTCCAGTCATCCCAGGCTACATCCCCATGTTGGGTGGAGTGAGGGGCATGGTTGCAGAAGAGGCCATCTTTGTTAGTAAGGAGGTACTGGTAAGTCTGAGGGACCCCAGTCTATCCCCAGGGCAGCAGCAAGTGGGGAGACTACACACTTCCCTCCCCAAGAGGAGGAAGAGGGGAGGCCGGTGGTGAGGAGAGTCAGTGAGATGCCAGGGACTGCTGGGCAGACTGGGGACAACCACAATTTCCTCCCTGGCCTGTTTTGCTCTCCAGTGCCTTTGCAGGCCCTACTTGGGGGATCGGGAAGTTGCTGACTGGGCCTTCATGTCTCCAAGAAGCGAGTCTGTTATATGTTCTGCTGGGAGGTAACTACTCTAGAATAAAGAATGGATGGTTGCTGAGGGTGGACAAACTGACCTAGGCATCACCATGGCTTCAGGAGGTGAGGTAGGGAGGCTTCAGACTGACTCTGAAGGGGTTATTCAGGTAAGTGAGGCCTGGCTGTTGCCCTCCTTATCTCCAAGTCTTTGGATCCAGTGTGTACTGGAGTTCTGGCAGTTGAGATTCTGGTGGTGTTGTGCAGACCCAGGTTGGAGCTCAAGGAATTCCAGGCCTGCAAACACCAGTACAATACCCATGAAAATCAGGGTGTTCCGGTCCTCATGTGGGTGACTCTCTGCCCCATCCACTGTAAGTCTTGGTCATCCCTAATGGTCTTTGACCCTCCTTAACACAGTTTTCTTGAGAGCTGGCCACACAGAATTGGTGTCCACTCAGGATCCTTCTCACCTGAGGTGGTGACACAGGGCCCAGGTTCTCTGAGGTTGCTCTGGAACCCAGATGATATACAATGGACATCAGTATTGCAGTCTGCAGTGCAGATATTATATTAGTTTTACATGCCATAGTATGTATAGCATATTAATATTAAAGGTCACAGGGAAGTTAATGTATCAGTTTAATTCTGATAGGATGTGGCCCAGAAAGTAGCCACTTTATTAGTTTTAGTTACTATAGTATGGATGTTTTACTAGTAGTAAAGGTCACATGAAAGTTCTTTCATTAGTTTCTAAATACTGTAGTCTGAAAAGCATGTAAGTAATGAAGGTCACAGGCAGCTATTTCATTAGTTTTGGATGCTATACATGGATATCATATTACCATGAAATGTCATAGCATGGCTATTAAACCAGTTTTCAATGCTACATTATGGCTATCATATAGTATTAAAGGCCACAGAGCAGTAATTATGAGTTTCAATTCTATGGCATGGATACGATATTATTATTAAAGGCCACAGGGTCACAGTATTGATATCATATTAGTATTAAGAGTCCCAGGGTAGGCTCTGGTCTCAAGGCAAGGCTTGGCCTCCCGTGAAGAGACTGGGGGGGGGGGAGGTGGGGGGAAGCGGCGTAGGCGGCAGCCCTCTGGCGGGCTGGTGAGGTGATGGCGGCGCCGGGCCTTGGGGCTGGGGCAGCCTTGGTGGGTGCAGGCTGTAGCGGTGGCGGCGCGGGCGATGACTCCGGGTCCGCAGGGATCCGGGCCTGGCTGCCCAGTCGGGTCCTGGAGTTGGTGTTTTCCTACCTGGAGCTGTTGGAGCTGCAGAGCTGCACCCTGGTGTGCAAGCACTGGTACCATTGCCTACAGGGCGATGAGAACAGCGCGGTGTGGCGGAGCCTGTGCGCCCGCAGCTTGGCAGAAGAGGCTCTGCGCACGCACATCCTCTGCAACCTACCCAGCTACAAGGCCAAGGTACGTGCTTTCCAGCATGCCTTCAGCACTATTGACTGCTCCAGGAACGTCTATATTAAGAAGAATGGCTTTACTTTGCATCAAAACCATATCGCTCAGAGCACTGATGGTGCAAGGACCAAGATTGGTTTCAGTGAGGGTCACCATGCGTGGGAAGTGTGGTGGGAGGGCCCTCTGGGCACTGTGGCAGTGATTGGAATTGCCACAAAACGAGCCCCCAAGCAGTGCCAAGGTTATGTGGCATTACTGGGCAGTGATGAACAGAGCTGGGGCTGGAATCTGGTGGACAATAACCTACTACATAATGGGGACGTCAGTGGCAGTTTTCCACAATGCAACAATGCACCAAAATACCAGATAGGAGAAAGAATTCGAGTCATCTTGGACATGGAAGATAAAACTTTAGCTTTTGAACTTGGATATGAATTCTTGGCGGTTGCCTTTAGAGAACTTCCAAAGTCCTGCTCATATCCAGCAGTTTCTGCTGTAAATGGCAACACAGAAGTGACTTTGGTTTACCTTGGAAAACCCTTGGATGGATGACAGTGGCTTTGTTTGGATAAAAGACTGGAGAAGAGATCTACTTGTGGAAAGTAGAATCATGAAGTGACAGTGTCATATGTGCATGTCCAAGAAACATCTGGAAAAACACATGAAGTTGTAAACTGGAGAAGCAACTCTATAACAGATTATCTTAGTGTTTCCTCTTTCCACTGGGCCAGAAAAATCCTCAGGGTTGTAGTTGGTTGAGTGGGCAGTTGACATATGCATGTTGCAACAGATTTGTCTCTATGTTAGCAATGTGTTATTTCCAACTTTAAAGGTGAGATTTTAGGGACACCATAAAGGGATAAGGATTTTTAAGTAATGTGTTTGTGAAGAATTAATCCCATCTTACAACTGCCTGTTCTTTCTCCAGTCCCTTTTTATCCAGCCAGCTTGACTATTAGAAAAGTATGAAACAGGTTGGGTTTTAGTTAATATTTTTAATATATTGAGAGTCATGGTCTGCCTGGACTGCACTTCTCTAACAATGAGAAATAAAATTGTGCAGCTATTTTAAGAGTTGTATATACAATATGTGTGTAAAAAAGAACTGTCAAGAAAAAAAGGACAAAGGATTTTCTTTGTTCTATTTCAGCTTCTTAAAAAACCACTACCTGGTACAAAATCAGAATTCACATTAGGGACAATTGGGTAACTATGAGGAAGAGAATTTTAAGAGGAGATGCATTGGCTCATTTGGTTTTACTTTTGACTCAGTTCCCATAACTGTTATAGTCTCGTTGACTGTTGCCTTGTTTTGATTTTTGTTTATTTAAACCATCAAAATTATAAGACTCCTCAATCTCCTGGATAAAAATCGAGGGAAGGCAAATCTATTTCTAATTATTCATATATCAGGAAAGATGATTTAAACATAATAGTAAAATATGCATCTTCAGATATCTGATTTTATTTTTTGGCCTTCTGAGAAAGTATCTCATAACACAAAACAATGCTATGTGCTCTTATAGTCCTCAAATATGAAAGCTACTAGACATACAACCTAGAAAAAGAATTGATTAATGATTCTTTTATTTTCTAACTTTATAATGCTGTAGATATTATTAAAAATTTTTAATTTCATATTGTTTACATCATGTAACAATCCAAGCCTCAAACTCTTCATTGAGTCTATCAGAAAGATGTTTACTTACCCATATGAAACAGTGCCAGCCTGAAGGAGTTTAATTTTATTAATCTCATTATAGATAATTGCCCCCATGGGACTTGAAATATAACGCCTTGTGCTGAGAACTTCAGGTTGGCAATGTTTTGAAGTTTTCATTGGAGGAGAGCTTAACATTACTTCCTATTTTGATAAATCTTATTTTTCTTCATTAACACTCTTTTGATTAATAATCCAACACACATGAACTGAGATTTTTCTTTTGTTAGAAGAGAAACAAACATCTTTCTGTATGAAAGTATAAATTACATGGTTTCAGATACATAAGAATTAATTAAGACAAGTGAAATCTTTATACTTTTTAGATTATTGTTGTATGCATATTTTGTTTTAAGTCTAATAAAAATTAGGGACAGCAAGCAGCTTGCTGGGGTTCTTGGGTTGCTCCTTGAGAGTTAAAATGATCAATATTCCTGTGAAGCAGGAGATGTCAGCCATAGAACAAAGATTTGTTATTGCTACCTGAAAGGTTTACAAGTATTTGTTGTGTATTTGGTATGTTGTTTGAAAAGATGAAATTTGTTAAAGATTCTTTTTGATATCTATGTCAAGAAAAAGCCACTTTGTACAGAGTGAAAGTATATGTTAAATGTATTAGAGAATATAGCTAACACAGAAATTGGTTTTTCTTGTTGTAGAACAACTCAATTGGCAAAGTCTAAATGATTAAAGAAGAGAACTGCTTCAGGATGAAAATTGACTAGTTATAAAGTGATAAAGTTCTTTAAGTACTTGCTGCATTTTCAGGTTGTGATATGGTCGATTTCAAGAGCATCTGCTAAGAAATTTGTTTATAACTTCTATTTTGTCTTGTTAGTAAATGTTCACTTACAACAAAGTTTTGAAGGTGCTTACTGGAAAACAAAAACATGGTTATTCATTCCATATTGAACCTAGAATCAAATAATTGCCTAAATATTTAACAACAAGCCATTCTTATATCAAAGATTTGAATTCCCTAATATCCCCTTTGCAAGTTTTGTAAAATGGAGTTTCATATTTAGCATGAGCATCAGGAGAATAAAGAATCTCCATTTATAAAAAAAAAAGAGTCCCAGGGTACCTATGTATTATCCTATGTATTAGATTTAGATGCTGAGATATGGTATCGTTTTAATATTAAATTCACAGGGCCAAGATCGTATTAGTTTTAGATGCTATAGTATGGATGCTATGATGCTACATTAATATTAAATGACACAGGACATGAATTTTATCAGATTTAAATGCTCTACTGTGATTATTATATCAGTATTAAAGGCCATAGATGCTAACATATCAGTTTTACATGTAATACTATGGATTTCTTACTAATACTATGGATTTCTTACTAATACTAATGACCATGGGGCAGCTATGTTATCAGTTTTAGATGATATAATAAGGATATCATATTAGTACTAATGGCCACCAGATAGATATGTATCAGTTTTCATTGTTATAGAAAGTATATTGTATTAGTAGTAGAGGCCACAGGGCAGATACTAAATCAATTTTAAGTGATACAGGCTGTATATCTTATTTGTACTAAAAGCCTGGGGGAAGTTATTATATGAGTTTCAGATAATATGCTATTATTATTATGATGTCATATTGGTAATTTTTGTATTTGCTTTAGATGCTACAGTATGTATATTATTTAGTATTAAGCCCACAGTACAGCTATTATATTAACTTAGATGCTACAGTGTAAATATTATATCATATCAATATTAAAGAACACAGAGCAACTATCAAATCAATATTAGACACTCTAATAGAAATACAGTAGTTTTAAAGGCTACATGCAGCTATTTAATCAGTTTTTGATGCTATAATATGGACATCTTATCAGTATTAAAGGTCACAAAGCAGCTATTTTGCCAGATCTTAATGCTAAAATATGGGTATCATGTCAGGATTAAAGGCCACAATGCTCGTCTTTTATTACATTTGATTATATAATATAGATACCTTGTGAGTACTAAAGGCCATATTTATACTATAGATATAACATTAATACTAAAGACTACAGGCCAAAAAAATGGATTATCATTTTAGTACAAATGTTTATGAGTTAACTATTATAACTATTATATAACACCACAATGCAGATAATTTATCATTTTTTATGCTATAATATGGATTACTTACTATAGCATCAATGAAGGCCAAAGGCAGCAATTTGTCAGTTCCTTGGGTTATATTATGAGTAAATATCACTACCAAAGGCTCTATGGCAGTTACTCTGTCAGTTTTTCATGCTCTATTATCGATGTCATATCATGTGATAGCCATAGGATCTGTTCCATGAATTTTTCATGGTATTATAAGAATAGCATACCCGTACTAAGTTACACAGGAAGCTATTTCATCCATTTTTATGCTACAACATGAACATCAAATTAATATTAAAGGTCAAAATATCACTTTTATCACTCTTGATGCTATAATTTGGATAACTTTTCAGATTTAAAGCCCAAGGCAGCTAATAGCTCTGTCTTGACAATATAAAATGGATACTTTATCAGTATTGAAGGCAAAAGAGTACCTGTTATATTAGATTTAAATGCCATGATATGGAGAATTGATTAATGTGAAAGGCCACAGGGCAACTATAATATCACTTTCAGTTTTCAAGAATATATGTCATAGTAGCATTAATGTCAGAGGGCAGTTATTATATGAGAATTAAAGCTCTACATGGATTTTATATTTGTACTAAAGGCCTCAGGGAATGATTATATCAGTAATAAATGATATCATAAGGTTACAGTATGAGCATTAAAGACCATAATGTGTATATCATGTGAGTTTGTGTTGCTGTGCAAATTAATATGACATTATTAACTAAAGAGAATAGAGAATGTAACATGGATTTTCTTTTTGGTATAAAAGAAGCAGGCACATATAAATTTTTAAAGCTATAATATAGATAGCATATCAGTATTGAGGGCTACAAGGCAGCTACTTTGCCAGTTTTTGGTGCAATAATGTGTATATTGTATAAGTATTAAAGTCCACAGGGCAACTATTATATCATTTTTATATGCAATAGTATGGGTAACATCTCAATATGAAAGGCAACAAGGCAGATGCTGTAATACAGATATTGTGTTAGTATTAATGTCACAGAGAAGCCATTTTATCAATGTTTCATGCTACATATGGATAAAGCATCCATTCCACAAGGCAGTTAATTTTAAATTTTTCACATTATATTACAAATATTGTATCAGTATTCAAGGTCACAATGCAGCTATCTTACCAGTTTCTCATGGTATAATAGGAATATACTGTCAGCATTAAAGACCCCAATTAAGTTATTTTATCAATAGTTGATGCTATAATATGCATATCTTATGAGAACTGAAGTCTACAATACAGCTATTTTATCAGTTTTTGATGCTATACTATGGATATAACATTAATAATAAAACCAAAAGACCTGGATCATCTTAGCACAAAATCTAGAAGGCATCTTTAAATTAGATTTCGATCATACAACATGAGCATTAATTTCACTTGCAACAATAAAATACCCGATTATATTAAAATGAGGGGAATTTAATATATTAGTTTTACCCTCTATCATTTGGATATCATATCAACATGAGGGTCATAGGGCTCCTGTCTTTATTAGTTTAAATTTCTTGTATGGATATTTTTTTTAATGTTAAGGCCTCAGGTGAGTTATAATATTGCATTCAGAGGACACAGTATACCTATAATATGGATATATGATCAGAACTAAACACCACTAGTTAGTATGACTATGACATTAATGTTCAATGCCCCCTTGTAGCTACTATATTACATTTCAATGCTAGAGTATGGATATCTCATTAGTATTAAAGTTCAAATCACATCTTTTATGTTAACTTTAGATGCTATGGGATAGATTTCATGGGAGTATAAAGGCCACATGGCAGGTACTGTACTTGTTTAGGATGCTGTAATGTGTATATTGCATTAATATTGGACACCACAAGGAAACCTTTATGTGACTCTTAAAAACTCTATTAGTGATCTCCTATTAACTATAAAGGCCATAAAGAAGCTATTGAGTCAATTTTGGGTGTTGTATTCTGAAGATCATGTTAATGTAGAAGGCACTGTAGCACCTACAAATATATTTTCCATGACAAAGTCAGGATGTCTGACTAGGGTTAGAGGACCTGTGGCAGCTATTTTGTGAGGTTTTGATGGGATAGTTACAACATCATGTCAGTTTTCAAGGCCACAAGGTCAGTATACTGTAATCAGTGTTTAAAGGTATAACAGGGATATTCATCAGAATTAAACACCACTTGTCAGCTAATTGATCAGTATTTCATGCTATGTGATGGATAGCATATCAACACTGGAGGCTACAAGGCAGGACTTTGTTAGTGTCTCATGTTATCTTATGGAAAACTCTTCATTACCAAAGGCCAGTGGCAGCTTCTCCATCACTTTTCATGCTCTGTTGTGGATGTTGTGTCATATTGAAGGCCAAAAGGGACCTGTTTCATAGGAATAGAACAATGGTACTAAAGGACACAGGGAAGCTATTTTATCAGTTTTTGATGCTATAACATGGATATTATATCAGTATTTAGAGGGCAAAGTGCATCAATTTTATCACATTTGATGCTATACTTTGGATATATTTTCAGATTTGAAGTCCAAAGGCAGCTATTTTATCAGTTTTGATGCTAGAAAATAGATATCTTATCAGTATAGAAGGCAACAATGCCTCTGTTATATTAGTTTACGATGCAATTTTATGGATGATTACTATTAAAAGCTACAGAAAGTTGTAATATCAAATTTGGTTTCCAAATAAAGATGTCAGAGTAACATTAATGGGAATTGAAGTTCTACATGGATATTCTATTTTTACTAAGGAACTCCAAGGAGAGATTGCATTAGTAATGAGTGATATAATGGGGTTATCATATGAGCATTAAATGTTACACTTTATGTAGTACATTTTATCACGATGTTGTACTATGGATATGTTACATACCCATTTTCCACTCAGTACAAAAGACCTACAAGGCAGGTGCACTATCAGTTTTTGAAGCTATAATATAGATACCATATCAGTATTGAGGGTCACAAGGCAGAAACCCTCAGTTGGACTGCTATAATGAGTGTATGAGTATTGAAGTCCACACACCAGCTATTATATCATTTTATATGCTATCATTTGGATAACATCTCAATATGAAAGACCACAAGGCAGCAATTTTATCAAGTTTTGATGCTATGTTAAGAATAGAATGTTAGTGTTAAGGCCACAAGGAATCCATTTGATGAGTTTTTCATGCAGATTATGGATAAAGTATCACTATTGAAGGCCACAAGGAAGGGGATTGTTAGTTTTTCACATAATATTATGGACATCTTATCAGTATTCAAGGTCACAAGGCAGCTATTTTATCGTTTTTGGATGCTATATGATGCTCACCTTGTCAGAACTAAAGGCCACAATGCAGCTGTTTTACTGGCTTTTGATGCTATACTATAGATATAACATTAATACTAAAGACCACAAGGCATGTAAATTAGTTTATTATGTTAGTACAAATGTCTTCAAGACAACTCTCATTTTATATTTGGGTGCTGTAGCATGGATGTTATGTTAACTTTAAGGGAAGCTATGATATTAATTTTGCATATTATCAAATGATATCTAATTGAATTCAAAAGGGGATAAATCATTATGGTAGCATATCTTCCTATAGTATGGATATTACATCAATATTAGGGCCACAAGGTACCTCTCATTATTAGTTACATTCTGTAGCATAGATTATTACTACATGGAAATTAAGACTATAGGAGAGCTAAAATATTGCATTCAAAGTCCACAGTATGGATATAATGTTAATATTAATATTTTAGCCATTATAGCTACAATAGCTATTATATTACTTTTGCATGCTATAGTATGCATATAATATTAGTGTACAGGGCAAAAGTGTATCTCTTTTGTTAACTTTAGATGCTCTGATACAGATTTCATAAGAGTCAGAATGCCATGGAGCAGGTATTATAGTAGCTTAAGTTACTACAATATGGATACTTTATTAATATTGGACACCATAAGGGAACCATTTTATGACTTTTAAAAACTACATTAGTGATATCCTATTAGTTGGAAAGGCCACAAAGAAGTTTTAGATGCTGCATTTTGAAGATCATATTAATTTAAAAAGCCATGTAGCACCCAACACATTCATTTGTCATGATGAAATGAGGACATCTGGTTAGGGATAGAGGACACATGGAACCTATTTTATCAGTTTTTGATGCTATTATATGATATTGTATCAGTTTTCAAGGCCACAAAGCAAGTACATTTTAATCAGTGATGCTATCCATAATATGAATATCTGATCAGAATTAAACACAACAAGGCAGCTAATTGATCAGTTTTTCATGCTGTCCTAAAAATTACAAATCACCAATGAAGGCCACAAAGCAGTACTTTGTTGTGTTCTCATGTGGATAAATCCCACTACTAAGGGCTCTAGGGCAGCTATGCTATCACTTTTTCATGCTCTATTATGGATGCCATGTCATATTAGAGGCCACAAGTCACCTGTTTCATGAATTGCTCATGGTGTCATAGGAATAGCCTAACAGTACTGTAGGACATAAGGAAGGTATTTTATAAATTTTGATGGAACAACATGGATGTCACATCAGTTTTAAAGGCCAAATATATGAATTTCATCACTCTTTGCTGGTATAATTTGGATAACTTTTCAGTCTTAAATTGGAAAAGTCAGCTATTTTATCATTTTCTGATGCCTCACAATGGCTATTCTGTAAGTATTAAAGGTCACAGGATCTGTAATATTAGGTTGAAATGTCATTACATGGATATTTATTAATATTAAAAGTCACAGAGCAGTATACTATCAATTTGTTTTTCAAAGACAGATGTCATAGTAGTATTAATATCACAGGACAGTTATATAAGAATTGAAGATGCACATGGATATTGTATTTTTACTAAAGGCCTACAGGAAGCAGTTTTATTAGCAATAAGTGTGATATGCTAACCTGGTTATCATATTAGCATTAAAGACCCCACTGCATATATCATGTGATTTCATGATGTTGTATGGATAAGTATGACATTAGGAACTAAAGACCTCAGAGAACATCACATGGATTTTATTTTTAGTACAGGAGACTAGAGGCAGCCTCATTATCCATTTTTAAAGCTAAAATATGGATAGCATATCAGTATTGAGGGCCATAAGGCAGCTATTTTATCAGTTGGAGTGCTATAATGTGGATTTCATATGAGAAATGAAGTCCAAAGTGCTGCTAATATCATTTTTACATGCCATTACATGGATGACCCCTCAATACGAAAGGTCAAAAGGCAGCAATTTTATCAAGTTTTGATATTATAATATGGATATCATGTTAGTTTTAAGGCCACGAGGCAGTTATCACTTTGATACTATAAAATGGACATCTACATTATTGAAGGCCACAATGCATCCATTTTATTAGTTGTAAATGCCATTATGTGGCTAATTTATTAATATTAGAAGTCTTAGGGCAGCTGTAATATCAACTTCGTTTTCAAATACAGATGTCATAGTAGTTTTGACATCACAGAACAGTTATTATGTAAAAATTGAAGCTCTATGTGGACATTATATTATTATGAAAGACCTCTAAGGAGTGATTACATTAGTAATAAATGCTATCATAGTTAACATATTTGCTTTAAAGGCCATACTGTATATACTATGTTATTTTGTGATGCTATATAATTAATATGACCTTAATAACTAAATACCACAGGTTTGTAATATGGATTTTGTTTTCAGTACCAAAGTTCACAAGGTAGCCACATTTTTAGTTTTATTATTTAGTTATAATATGAATACTATATCAGTATTGAAGGTCACAGGGCAGCAAGCTTATCCATTTTTGATGCCATAATGTGAATTTTGTAAGAGTATTGAAGTCTGTAGGGCAACTGTATCATTTTTACATTCTATAATTTGAATAACATCTCAGTATGAAGGGTCACAATGCAGCTATTTTATTGGTTTTTGATACTATTCTCTGGATATAACATTAGTACTAAAGAACACAGTCCTTTAAATGGTTTGTTATTTTAATATAAATGTCTACAAGACATCTCTTTTCTTAGATTTGCATGCTATAACATGAATATTATATTAATATTAAATACCTAAAGAAAGCTATTGTATTAATTTCACTTGCTTCATATTGATATCAAAGTACTATTACAACCAGGATAAGCTGTTAAATTAGTGTTACTTGCTAAAATATCAGCATTATGTCAATATCAAAGTCACAGGGAAGGTATTATATTAGTTTAGATCCTGTAGTTTGGATATTGTATTAATATTAAAGACCACAGGAGAGCCATAATAATAAATTTAGAGATCACAGTATGTAATAGCTGTTACATTAGTTTATGGTACAGTAGTATGGATATATTAGTATTAAGGACCACAGGGCAAGTATTATATTAACTTTAGATACTATAACATGGATATCATATGAGTATAAAGGGCAATATTCAGGTATCACAATAGTTTTAGATGCTGTGATATGGGTATTTTATTAATATTTGAAACCACTATATTATTTTCACTGCCTCATTATCAATATGATATTAGTTACAAAAGTCACAAAGCAGCTACCTTGTCAGTTTTCAATACTCTAACTTGAATACCATATCAGTACTAAATTCCATGAGGCAGCTGCATTATTAGTTTTTCATGCTATATTGTGGGTAAAATATCACTTTGAAGGTCATAAGGCAGCCTTAATCAGCTTTTCATACTATTGTATGGCTGTCATATCAGCATTAAGGCCGCAGTGAAGCTCATTTATCAGTTTTTGATGCTACATTATGGCTAGAACATTAATACTAAGACCACAAGTCTTGTAAAATGGATTATCATTTTCTACAAAACTACAAGACACTCATATTAGATTTGAATGTTATAAATGAATATCATATCAACATTAAATTCCACAAAGAAACTATATTAATTTTACATGCTACATATTCACATCAAAACCAGGTATCACAATGACAATGTTATTACATTAATTTTACTTGCTAAAGTGTGGATATTTGTACTATATTCTTATTAAAGGCCACATGGCCACTGTTGCACTAGTGTTAGATGCTTACTATGGATATCTTATTAGTACTAAAGGTCAAAGGTCATATATTAGTTTCTTATAGTATGGATATGACATTAATACTTAGGCACACTGTGCATGAAACATGGACTATCATTTTAGTGGAAATGGCTGCAGGGCAGCTATTATATCAGTTTGGGATGCTATATCATGTATATTATATTAATATTAAAGGCCACAGGGAAGCCAGTATATTAATTTTACCTGGTATACTATGGATGTCTTAATGATATTAAAACCACAGGACAGTTATTACATTAGTTTTACATGTTACTGTGCAGATATTACATCAATATTAACAATCACAGTTTAGCTCTTATATCTCTCTTAATTGCTAAAGTATGGATAGTTTATTAATAATAAAGTTCATGGAGCAGCTATAGTATTAGTTTTATAGGTTTTGCCATGAATATTATATTAATATTAAAGAAAACAATGCAGCTATGATATTACTTAGGATGACAAAGTACAGATACTATATTAGTATTAAATTTCAGTGGACTGCTATTTTATTCATTGTAGATGCTATAGCATGTATATCATGTAAGTATTGATGGTCCAGGGAGCAATTATATTATTTTTAGATATTACATTATGAACATTACATGAATATCAAAGGACACAGAGCAGCTATTATGTTAGTTTCTGAGGACACAATATAGTTATCATATTAATACTAAAGACCACATAGCAGTTACTATACTAGTTTTAGGTCCTAAACTGTGGATATTGTATAGTACTGAAGGAAGACAGCTGATATTTTATTAGTATTCACTGTTATAATGTGGATATTTATTAGTACCAACAGCCACAGGGCAGGTGTTTTATGAGTTTTATACATTATAGTATGGCTATCATGTTAATAATTAAGGCCACAGGCAATCTATTATATCAACTTTAATTGCTATAGTATGGAGACTATGTAGATGGCTATAGTATGCCTATCACAAGGTATTTAAAGACCACAGGGCAGCTAATATTTCATGTTTAGGAAGACACAGTTTTGATGTGTTATTAGTATTAAAGACCACAGAAGAGTTATAATATTAGTTTTAGAAGTCACAGTTTGGATATGATATTAATATTAAATGCCACAGGGCAGCTATTATATTAACTTGAGAGGCTACTTTATAGATATTACATTGGTTATAAAATCCACAGGGCAGCTATTTTATCAATATGGATAGTATATAGTATTAAAAGGCCACAAGGCAGCTATTAGTTCTAGATACTGTGGTATGAATATCATATTACTATTAAAGGCCATGGGGCAGCTATCATCACTATTATATGTTATAGTTTATAAATTATATTAGTATTAAAGGTCACAGAGCAACTCATATTAGTTTTATAAGCATATAGTTTAACCAGGCACAGTGGCACACACTTCTAACCCCAGTGATTTGGGAGGCTGAGGCAGGAGGATCACAAGTTCAAAGCCAGCCTTAGCAAGACCCTGTCTCAAAAAAATAAGATAAAAAAGGACTCAGGATGTTGCTCACTGGTTCAATCCCATGTACAAAAAAAAAAAAAAAAAAAAAAGAACAGCATATAGTATAAATATTACACCAATATTTAAGGTCACATGCAGCTATTATATTAGTTTATGAAGCTACAATATGAATATAATATTAACATTAAATTCATGACAGTTATTATAATACTTTAATAGTAATTATATTACTTTAATGTTTAAGTCTACAGGGCAGATATTTCATCAGATCAAATGCTATACATGGATTTTACATTAATGTTAAAGACCACAGGGCAGCTAAAATATTCATAGAAGATTCTGCACTATACATGTTAAAATGTTACTAAAGGCCAAATTCAACTATTACATCAGGTTAAGATGTTATTGTATTAATATTACTTTTACTCAAACGTCAGATGTCAGCTGGATACAATATTAGTTTGAAAGGTCACATGTCAGCTATTGCATTAATTTTAGATAGCAAAATATGATAGCAGGGTGTAAATATTGCATTTATATTATACAATTAATTAATTACATAATGCAATTATTAGGTAATTACATAATGAAAATTACATTGTAATTGATACATAATATCTATTACATGGATATTAAAGGTCAAAGGCAGCTGTTTTATCAGTTTTAGGTGCTAATGTATGGCTATCTTATTAGTATTAAAAGCCACAGGTTATACATTATGTTAACTTAAGATGCTATTGTATGGATATTACATCAATATTGAAGGCTGCAGGGCAGCTATTGTGTTTATTTTAGATGCTACAGTAAGGACATGATTTTGGTATTAAAGGCTACAGCACAGCTGTTTTATTAGTATTAGATGTGACAATATGCATATGTTAATATTAGAGGCTACAGAGATCTGTTTTATCAGTTTTCCAAGCTATAGTATGGATATTACATTAGTAATAGAGGCAACAGGGTAGCTATTGTATCAGTATTAGAAGCTATAGTATGAATATGATATTCATCTAAGAGGCTGCAGGCATGTACTCTTTTAATTTGCTATAAGATGATTATAATATTAGTATAAAGGACACAGGGCAACTATTACACCTAGTTTTAGAGGACACGGTAGGGATAACATTAATTTTAAGGGTCATAGGGCCATTATTATATTAGTTTTAGAAGTATAGTATGGATATAATATTAGTATTAAAGGTCTCAGATTGGCTCTTATATCAGGTTTTTGTGCTAAAATATGTAAATCATATTAATATTAAAGGGGCAAAGTAGCAATTTTATCAGTTTTTCATGCTGTAGTATGGATATCATATGGGTAATAAAGGCCATAGGGAAGTTGTTATATTAGATTTAGAGGACACAGAATGGATATTTTATTAACATTAAGTCTAAAGTGCAGCTATCATATTAGTTTTAGATGTTATTCTATGAATATTACATTAATATTAAAGGACACAGGGAAGTTATTACATTAGTTTTACATGGTATAGTATAAATATTACATTAGCATTAAAGGCCACAGGACATCTATTATTTTACTTTCACACTGTATAGTATACATGTTATATCAATACTAAAGCCTGAAGGGCAGCTATCATATTAGTATTGGATGCTATAATATGCATATCATATTAGTATTGAAGGTCATGGGACACACATTAGTTTAAGCTTTAGTATGAATATACATTAAATAAAGACAAAGATCACATTTTATATCAGGTTTAGATATTATAGTATGAATATTACATTAATATTAAAGTTCAAGGACATACACATATTAGTTTAAGATGCTATAATATAGATATTACCATTAATGGGCATAGAGCAACTGTTCTATGTGCTTGAGATGCTATAGTATGTATTTAATTTTACTACAAAAGGCTATAGGACAATTGTTATATTACTTTGGATTATATGGCATAGAGGCTATATTGACAGCCATGAGGTAGCTATTATATTAATTTTAGGTGCTATATTATAGATATTACATCAGTATCAAAGACCACAGGAAAGATAGTGTATTAAAGTACACAATATATTTATCATACTAATATTAAAGGCAACAGGCAACTATTATATTATGTTTAGAGGCTATAGAAGTGGCAGTATATTAGTATTAAAGATCACAAGGTATCTATTATACTAGTTTTAGATCTTATTGTATGGATATAATATTAGTACTAAGAACACAGGACATGAGTGGTATTAATTTAAGAAGCTGGGTTATAGATATTATATTAATATTTAAGGCCACAAGGCACCTATTATATTAGACATGCTATCATATGGATATTACATTAATATTAAAGAAGATAGGGCATCTATTATGTTAGCTTGAGATGCTATAGTACAGATATCCAATTAGCATAAAAGGTCACAGGCAGCTAATACATTAGTATAAGATTCTGTTGTATAGCTATTACATCAATATTAAAGGTCATTGGTAAGCTATTGTATCAGTTTAGTTTTAAAGGCTATATTATGGTTATCATATTAGTATTAAAGGCCTCAGGATAGCTACTATATTCACATTAGATGCTATAGTATGAACATCATATTAGTATTAAAGGCAAAGGACATATATTGGTTTAAGATGATATATATATGTAATATATATTATATATATCATGTAATATACATACTGTCTCATCTCATCTAATCTAATAGATGCCCTGTGTTCTTTACTATTAATGTAATAGTATATTATGTACATAATAGTATATACATAATATACATAATAGTATATATATACATTAATGTAAAAGTCCACAGGGCAGTTATCATATTAGATTGAAATGGTGTGTTATGCATGTAATATTACTATAAAAAACCACAAGGCATCTATTATATTAGTATTGAATGCTATAGTATGAATATCTTGTTAATATAAAGGCCATAAGGCAGCTATTATATTAATTTTAGATGCTACAGAATAGATATTATAACAACTTTTAAGCCATAGGACACCTATTATATGAGATTTGGATGGCACAGAATGGACATCTTTGATTTCTTTAATATTAAAGATCACAGAACCCTTATTGTGTTAGTTTTAGATTTTACAGAATCGATATCATTAGTATTAAAGACTATAGGGAATCTATTAAAATATTTTAGGTACCATAGTGCATCTCATATTAGTATTGAAGGCCACATGAAAGCTATTATACTAGTTTTAGAGGCCACAGTATGCATATTGTATTAGTGTGAAAGGCCATAGGGCAGTTATATCAGTTTCTGATGGTATGGTTTGGAAACAGCATTGGTATTAAAAGGCCACAAAACAGTTATTACATTAGTTTCAGAGGACACAGTAGTAATATTATGTTAATGTTAAAGACTACAGGGAAGCTATTATACTAGTTTTAGATACTCTGGAATAGATACCATATGTGCATTATAGGCTACATGGCAGCTATTTTATTAGTTCTAGATGCTACACTAATAAATATTATATTAATATTAAATACTAAAGTTAGGTATTATATTGAATTTATATTTTATAGTATAAATATATTAGTATAAAGGCCACAGAGCAGCTGTTAGGAGTTTAAAATGCTATAGATTGCATATCATATTAGTACTAAAGACCAAAATTCAGCTATTACATTAGTTTTAGATTGTATAGTATAGATATCATATTATTATGAAAGGTCATAAGGCAGCTATTATATTGGGTTTAGCTGCTGTACTGTGGAGATTACATTAGTACTAAAATCCACTGGGTAAATATTGTATTAGCATTAGATGCTATAGTATGGATATCATATTAGTGTGAAAGGCCACAGAGCAGCTATTAGTCTTAGATGCCATTTTCCATGTTATAATATGTATATCATATCAGTATAACTAATATATTAGTTTTTAGATGGTATAATATGGATATCATTAGTATGAAAGTCCAAAGGGAAGCTATTGTGTTAAGTTTAGACACTAGAGTATGGATAATATTAAAGGTCACAGGGCAGCTATTTTATTAGTTTTAGATGCTATAGTATGAATATATTAACATGAAAGACCTCAGGAAATCTATGCTATAGTATGAATATATTAATATGAAAGACTTTCAGATGCTACAGTATGGATATAATATTGGCATGAAAGTTTACAGAGTAGCTCTTATATTAATTAGTCTTAGATGCCTGAGTATGAATATCATATTAGTATGAAATGTCACAAGGCAGCTATGATATTAGTGTTATAGGCCACAATGTGGTTATTATACTTACTTTGAAGTTACAAAGTAGTTATAATGTTAGTATCAGAGAACACATTATAGGTATTATTTTACTAGAGGTAAAAGTATAATGTTAGATACCATATTGTGAATATTATCTCAGTATCATTTGAGGCCACAGTGTGGACATTACATTAACATTAATTTCCAAAATTCAGGCATATTAGTATTAGAGGCCACAGGTTGAATGTGGCTCCTATTTGTGTTAGATGTCAACATGTGGATATTATATTGACAGTATGGATATTAATATTAAATGCCAAAAGGCAGCTATTAAATTGGTGCTAGATACTACAGTGTAGATTTTATATTAGTATTCCAAGTCATAGTGCAGACATTGGATTAACATTAAAGAGCATATGACAGCTGTTGTATTAGTGTTCAAGGCCATACTATGGACACTGTACTGGTATCAGAGGCCACATGTGGACACATTAGTATCAAAGGTGACTATGGATAATGCATTAGCATTAAAGGCTGCATATGGATAACACATTGTCATTATGTCACCACCATATCCATACTATTACACAGCCAGGTCTGAGGAGGTTGTGTGCACCTACTGATAGCCGCTGGATCTCAGCACAGGATGCTACAGTTCAGAGGTGCATGTGCATCCCCTCCTGGCACTCCTGAGAAATGGACAAAATTCAATACTGTATTTAGTTTACTCAAAGTCATGATTTTGGAAATTCAAACTGAAATGAAATGCATTCCATGATTTTTCAAATAGGGGTGATTGAACAAGGTTTTGAAAACTATATTGAATGAACTCAATATATACACAAACTGAAAATCCTATAAAAATTGATTCATAATATAATCCATAAACAAAATTTGAGAAAACTATAAAATTTCTAGCATAAAATAGAGGAGAATCTATGTAATCTTAGATTTAGGGATGAGGGTGTGTGTGTGTGTTCTGGTACTGGGGGAATCTAATATGGGCCTGCACATATGCTGGACAAGCTCTCTAATACTGACCTGCATTCCCAGCCCTTGGTAATGAGCTAACACATACTACCAAAAGCCAATGGACTGAAGAAAAATATTGATAACATGGACTTTATAAAATTAAATTTTTATCAAGTATGGTGTTGTATGCCTATAATCCCAATTACTCAAAAGACTGAGGCAGAAGGATTGTAAATTTGAGGCCATACTGGAAGCTTTTAAAAGGGCTGGGTTGTAGCTCAGTGGTAGAACATTTGCCTAGCATGTGTGAGGACCTGGGGTAAATCTCTAGCACTACAAACAAAAAATTAAATTTTATACTCCATGAGAAAGAGAACAAATAGACAAGTCACATACATACACATTATTTACAAAACACATTTCTGAAATGAAATTTTTACTCAAAATATACTGAGAATTGTTAAAGCCAACAACTAAAAACCCAGATAAAATTGGTAAAAATCTGAACAGACACTTGACCAAATAAAATTAAAAGATGGCAAATAGTTATACAAAATAATGCTCAGTGTTACATATCATTAGGAACTCACAAATTAAAACACTACTGAGGTAGCATGGCACAGCTATTAGAACTACTACACTCTAGAAATGGCAACTGCAGGATGTAGGACACCAGCACTCTCAGGTATTTCTGGGAGAAGACATGGCACAGCCACTTTAGAGGAGAGTGTGCCAGTTCTTTTGAAAGCAAAGAAGTCTAATCTATGACCCAAAAGTTTGCCTATAAATTCCCTGCATCTAAACAAGTACTTTGAAAAATCATGTCCAAAAAAAAACAGTATTTAACTATGCACAGAAGCTCTGCTGATGCTGATGAGATAAAAAAATCAGAATGTCCTTCCATAGCTGAATGCACAATCAACACAGAATAAAAAGGAATGAACCACTAACCTACACAGAGACACAGAAGAATCCTTGCTGTCATGCTGCTAAGTGAAATAAGCCAGGCTGAAGAGGCTACACACTGTATGGCCCACCTTTTATGGCATTCTAGAAAAGACAAACTTACAGTCAGGTGAGGAGGTGCACGAGATGAGGTTCAGAAGGGTCCCTAGTGCAGGAGCCTCTATCCACATGGAGTTAAGGCACACCACCCTTCCTGTGCATGCAGCTCTTCAGCAAATCAGAAACTCCCTAAGTCACTTTTTTCAGAGACTCTGGTGGAAAAATGGATGAAATGATGTAGGTATGATGGATTATTAACTCAATCTCTAGCTCCTTTCCCCAAAGAATGAGGTGGGGGGAATGAAATTTCCAAGCTGTTAATCATTGCTTGGTCTTTCTCATGACCATCCTACAACCTGAAGCTGCCCTAGAGCCTGCCAAGAGTCCTTGCTGGAGCACAAGATTCTCCTGCCACTCAGAAGATTCTAGAGGATTTAGGATCTCTGTGTAAGGAATCAAAGTCAAAGGACAAATGTCAGGACAAAAAATGATCTTAATAACCTTATTATTTGGGAAATATGAAAGTTTTAGAAGCTCTGCACCAGGATCTGAGGACAGAAAACAAATGTGTGTTCCTTTTTATCCTGCAACCTGTAATCTGGAACAATAATTAATTAATTGCTCATAACCAATGAACTAATTACATGGCAGAAGTTAGGACCCAGGTTTCTCATTGCTTAGGTAAGAAGTTACAGATAAGCAAGGGGGGAAGAATGAGCTCTGTAATAATGGATCAGAATCCACTGACTGCAGATCAGTATAAACTCATGTTTATCTTAGTAAAAAACACAGTTCCCATAAACATACTTGTAATTGGAGGGGGCAGTAAGTCAGCTTTTCTGATGCTGTGACTAAAGGACTGAACCAGAACAACTGTAGAGGAAGAAAGGATAATTAGAGGGCTCACAGTTTCAGAGGTCTTAGTCCATAGGAGGCCTCCTCCATTCCTTAGTGCTGGAGGTGAGGCAGAACTTCATGGCAGAAGAGTGTGACAGAGGGAAACAACTCACATGTTGATCAGGAAGCATAGAGAGTATATACTCTCCAGATACAAAATATATACCCCAAAGTCATGCCCCCAAGTCCCACCTCCTCCAATCACACCCCACCACTTCAGTCACTACTCAGTTAACCCCTATCAGGGGATTAATTCACTGTTTGGGTTAAGACTCTTAGAACCCAATCATTTCTCCTCTGAATCTTCTAGCATTGTCTCTCACATGAGTTCTGGGGGACACCTCACACCCAAACCTTAACAGGGGGGTATAGATTATAATACACAGACACTTCTTTGCATTGTCAGGTGTGAGGGTCAAGGTGCAATGAGCACATTCAGCTGCCAGATGGAAGGTTTTAATATCACTTTCTAATAAAAGGGGCCAGGGTTCTTTGAAGAAGTGGCCAATATTAGGACTGAGGCAGTAAATATATGAGTCAGTGTAATCTTCAAGTATCATAAAGAAAAGAATTTGGGACAAAAACAAAAATTATGTTAAAAGACAACAGGAGACAATGGAAAGAACTCCCAATGGAGAGAACTCCCAATGGCTAAAGTAGGAACAAATTGAGCAATAAAATACTATAGAATTGGATAACAAACAACTTAAAGTAACTATCCAGATGTCCAGACTGGAATGAACACACAAACAAATGGGGTTGCCCAGAAACCTCTTGTGCAGAAGAATTCCAGATGATTGAGGCAGACACTGTACACCAAGGAGGTGGAGCTAACTGCCTGCTCCATAAGTGTGGGCACTGCATAGTGACTTCCTACAGGAACCACAGACAATGTGGCATGCAGAGAACAGTGGCTTCATAGTGAGAAACCTGAAAGGCACTGCCTCAGTCAGTTAAGCACAGTCAGAACTGAAATGACATTCATCTTGACGGAATAAAATAACAGAGCAGCTCTCTACCTCCGTGACCTGCTTCCCCCAGCCCCACAATCCCAGTCTAAATATGAGAAAAACAAGGAAACTCCAATGGAGAACCATCTTCCTCAACAGTGTCAAGGTCACTGGAACAAGGAACCTCAGAGAAATTGTCAGCCTAAGAGGAGTTATGGAGACATGATGTCATGTGGGGTCCTGGATGGAGTCCAGGGACAGGAAGTGGCAGAACTGAAAATCCAAAGGAAAGATGACTTCAGTTAGCAGTAGCATACCAGTATTTGTTGTTTATGACACATCATCTAAGATGTTAACACATCTGAGCTAGTGCACATATGTCATAACAAGGGAAAAACCAGGTGGAGGCTACATGGGAAATCTCTGCATTTTCTTTGCAATTTCTGCATAAAACTAAAATTACTCTCAAATAAAACCTTAAGACATGGTTATATTTTTTCAAACATCTACTTGTTTAATTATTTATACAGTTATTTACAGGTAGCTGACACTCAGTTCTATATTTTATTATGAACATAAAATTAAATTTATTATGATATAAAATTGAATAATTCAAATATTTTATTCAAGATATGTACCTGTTTTACATGTTTTATGTTGAAGTAATAACATATGTGCAAACTTAATATTTTTTATGCTTTCACTAGGTCCTGAGTCTTCTAAAAACCTGATCACTTTAGAGAAAAAAATAACATTTTAGAGACTATTTCAGTTTATGGCTAAATTTTCTCAAAAGAGTGACTTTGTAAAAAAAAAAAAAAGGTTACAATGGTAAATTGACTCACTGTGAATTTGGATCCTTTATCCCAAAGAATCTTTGTCTTTTTTGTTTCTATGTATACCCTTTAGCAGTAATAGAATCAAATATTTGTTTGGGACAAATAGTCAAATAAAAGAAAAAGGTAAATGGAAATTGCAACCACCATAAGTGATGCCTCACAAGCAGAAGAGTTTAAAAGGACACCAGCATTCATTTCTTCCATGATGCCCTGCAGGAAGTGGTGAGATGTGAGGAGGAGCCCAGGTGGCAGCTCTGTCCAGGAGTGACCTAAGATTCTGCTGTGATGTAGGAAAACACTGTACCTTCTAGAAGCCACAAAGAACTGGATGCCCAAACTCTTGAATGGCTCCAAATTTAGTTAAATTTCTAAGTGATTTTATTATCACTATACCTTGTCATGTTGCTAATGATAACTAAAGGATCTATGGAGCTTAGTGGAAGAGTGCTTGCCCAGCATGCAGGGGACCCTGAGTTCAATTCTTAGTACCACAAAAAAAAGAAAAAGAATTTGTGTCTTATTTGTGTAATCAAATAGAAAATAAATAAGCACTACTCCTAGGAAACATGTTGACTGGAAACATAGTTCAGACTATCAAAATCAAAATACACTCCTTACTATTATGAACTACCACAGCTTGCACAGCTAGACTATCATGAACAGCAGTGTCACATTGTAAAGTATGTTCACATTAAGCAGACTATCAAGACAGCAAGAAGGATTTATTGACTAGTAACAAGAAAATGAATATAGTCTATCTTAGGAAATTATGAATATGTTGGAAACATAAGATCCTAACATCAAAATCCTGCAGGACAAGTCAGACACTTTGACACACATCTGTAATCTCTGCCACTTGAGAGACTAAGGCAGGAGGATTGCAAATTTGAGGACTCCTTGGGCTATTTAGCAAGACCCTGCCTCAAAATAAAATTTCAAAAAGGGCTGGGGATGTATGTAGCTAAGTGCTTGCCTACCATGTGCAAGACCTTGGGTTAAGTCTCCAGTGTCAAAAAATTCTCCAGGCCAGACATCTGATCATAGACAACCACAGCAGGTGTAGAACAGGGCAGAAGACATTATGTCAGCCTCCTCAAAAGGATTAAACTAAGTCTGTACTTTGTTCAACTCACAATAGTAATATGTCTAATCTCTGCTTCTACTAATTCAAATATGATAACCCTTTGAAATAGGGTAAAAAGTGTATGTAATTTTCTAGTGAACACAACAAATATAAGATATACTCAACTCCCTTCTACAAGTGATCTTATAAACACATAGGGGCACTGACATGAGAATAAAATATAATCATGGCACTTCCCACATTAAATAACCCTAAGTACTAATAAAAAACATAATCTCAAAAGAAGAAATTCAAATTTCTGAAATCAAAAGCATGTTGGTACATTTTAAACAATAGTTTGAACAAAGACAAAACACTTAATAGAGTTCTCCAACAATTATTCCTGAAAATATATGAAGCATCATGCTCATTAGAAGTCCCATCCCCTTGCTTGCAAGGAATAAGATAAACTTTCTGATGAACAGCTTTAATAAGACACATGCATATGCTTCCTAAATTTGAAAAGAAGAAAAAACATGTTTGTTTAAAAAGTTTACTCTTAGTAAATGTCTAGACTTACAAAAAGCAGCTAGGACTGCTCTCATATACTTTAATGATTTGAGTCCTGAAGAAATTTCATCTATAGTGGTTTTAAGTATGCAATATCAATAGTTGGCATTAAAAATATCACCATTCTGTTTCTATCTTCTAAAACTGATTTGAAATTTTTGCTTAGAATCATTTGACCAAAATTTGGAAGCAGTGTATTGTGGTGTATATGCATATATGTAAATACATAATCTTTTAATATCATACCTCTGGGAACTTCTGATGCTTGGGTTCTATGAAAGACATCTTCTGCATGTGGGGTAGGGTAGGCAGGTGTTGGGATCCAAAGGCCTCTCATGTGCTAAGCAAGTGCTCTTGCCACTGAGCTCCACATCCAGCCCCCTAAGACATCTTAATAAGCAGAAATTAATTAAAATCATTTAATATTACCATGGGAAATTTCAAACAAGACAATTCTCTCAATCAAAAACAAAGTAAGTTAGAAGTATATCTTTAAAATATTGCTGATGAAAGATAGCCAGAGTTCACAGGATTAAGAATTTTGTAGAAAACCAAAAAGAGGAAAAATTAAAAGTTGAATAGGAACCTACTGCACAGAACTGGGAACCGGGAAGACATGGGGAATTTTCTTATAAATACAGATATTGCAAAATGACACTAAAATAAGGAAATTACAAATCAATCAATTAGCATAAAAAAGCTTGGACTGTTGCTTAGAGATCTCCCACTGGAAAAGACCCCGGTATCACCAGGGCTCACAACTAAGTGTTACCCGACCTTTCACAAATTCTGATTTTATTTCAAATGTTCATGATCTAGAGGAAAGAGAAAGAGGTGACTTTGCTAAATTTAGTTTATAGTATATCAAAGCCTAATACAATCAAGGTATTTCATTCAATGTAGGGCATTAATATTTGTACAACAGACATTGTGTTGTGTCCCATTATAAACATATTGCCAATTAGCTTACTGAGGTGACAGCCTGCTTATCCTAGCCCAGCAGGAGTGGAGGCCTAGAGAAGGGGTGGGCCTAGAGGAGAGGTGGGGTCAGAAAAGATGGACCTGGAAGAGGTGGGCCTGGAGGAGGATGGGAGGGGCAGGTCAGAAGAGGTGGGCCTGGAGGGGGAGGGGTGTCTGGTGGAAGGTCAGAGGGACCACAGAGAGTGAGGAGCAGCAGTCTTGATGATCCCTAGTTCAGAGTCCTTCAATCTCCAGCATTCCATCATGATATTCCACCCAAGGGAAATGAGCTGGAGCTGGGTGGAGCCACAACATGCCTGAGCAGCCACCCTGAATCTGGGGGCAGTAGTTCCCTGGGCCAGCCACTATCACCTGCTTTGTACCTGCTGGCCTGAAAGTGCTGTGACAGTTGCAGGTATTCATTACACAATGCTAAGAGGAGAGGAGCCAGGCATGGTGGCTGACACCTAAAATAACAGCTACTAGGGAGGCAGAGGAAGGAGGATTGAGGCCAGCCTGGGCAACCTAGCAAGACTGTGTCTCAAAATAAAAAAGAATTGGGGATGTTCAGTGGTGGAGGGCTTACTTAGGATGCATGAAGTCCTGGGTTCAAGTCTCAGTACTGAGAGAGAGAGAGAGAGAGAGAGAGAGAGAGAGAGAGAGAGAGAGAGAGCGCATTGTTAATATTGTAAGAAATTCCCACAAAAACCACGCTGGACATGGGAAATCACATAAGGGAGTTTATTAAGCAAACATTGTCTCCCTGCAGGGTAAGAGAGAAAATGAGAAGAAAAGAGAGGAAAAGAAAAGGGTGCACACTAGAGAGAGTGGAAAAGTGAGGAGGAGAGAGAAAACAAGAGAAAAGATGGTGGGAAGTTAGCCTTAAGCAGTTGAATTCCACTGGGCTAACAGGGAACCAATAATGGAGAAGGATACTTGAAAGCTGACTGATGAACCAATAGCTAGCTAGGATGTTCACAGACTGACAAGTAGTTGGGAGGTAGGGAAAATGGCTGCACAGGAAAGGGCAGGGAGAGGAGCTTTCAGACTGACAAGCTAGGTTGTGATGCAACGGAAAGGGTGGGGATTGCAGTTTTCAGACTGACAAACTAGGTTGTGATGCAAAGGAAAGGACAGGGGGAGCAGCTTTGTATTACAATTATAAAGCTCATTTACTTTTATTCTACTTTCATCATCATTTTAAATCATTTCAATGTTCATGGAAAATGATATATTTGGCAGAACTGCAGAACTCTTAAAATCTAAAATATAGATTGGTAGCCATGGGGGAAGCATGGGAGGAGGCCCGGAGGCAAGCTGACTTCCTCTTGGCCACTGGCAGCAGGTGAGGGGAAGCCAGAGGAGTCCAGGAGGAAGCTGAGGCAAGCACAGAAGGTGGCTCCCATTGGCCTCCGGAGGGACTGATCTCAGGGAGACCAGAAGGCGGGCTCGGCAGGAGCACCTTTAATGAAAAGTTTCAAAGCCTGAAAAACTAAACATGCGGGTAGCAGGTATTGCAAATTTGGTAGCCGTGGCAGTGTTTTTACTGGCATTTTATGATATTTCTCAAGTATTTGAAATAAAAATGGATACAAGTTTAGGAAATCTCTTTGCAAGATTGGCATTGGACACAGCTGCCTGTAGTGTGAAGAATAGTGTTGGAAGAGGGATCAACTTGCCTTGGCAAATGGGAAAACAGGAGAAGTATTAGACACTAAGTATTTTGACATGTGGGGAGCAGATGTTGCACCATTTATTGAGTTTCTGAAGGTCATAAAGAATAGAATAGTATTAATGGGAACATATGATGATGGAGCAACGAAACTCAATGATGAGGCAGGATGGCTCACTGCTGAATTGGGCAGCACGTCTATAACTAGTCTTAGATTTAGATACAACTGGGTCTTCTGTGGTGGGAAGGGCGTTAAGACAAAAAACTCCTTTGAAGTGCACATAAAGAACAATAAGGATACAAATAAATATGAAGGATTGCCTGAAGTTGTAGAAATGGAAGGATGCATTCCCCAGAAACAAGACTGAAGGAAATATGGAGAAAATTGAAGGAAGTGCACTTTCAGTATTAATGAGACACTCAAAGAACAAACTACCTGTAAATATTTTAAGAGCATGCAGTCATCTTGGTGTGTGATGTCAGGATTATTGTGTTGCTAACGTAAATAGCTGTCTTTGTAAGTAGTCCTCATGGGCAAATCACTGAACATTTCCTTGGAAGTACAGCATTTAGACTGCTATGATAATGACACATATCAATTCTAAAAGCATAACCAGTGAATTACTGATCAGATTGTGAACAACATATTGATATATATGTGGTCACTGTGAAAATTGATCATGGAGTAATATGGCCTTTATGAAGGGGATTTTGTTTATAAATATATGTATAGGTATGTATCTGGCCTTGTGATAACATTATCTTTTAAAGTCAAAAGAGATTTGGCTAGTTGTGTGTGCAAAATCACCTTATAGTCCATTTCTCCTGATGTAACTCTTATTCTTTATTTTCTCTTCCAAAGAAACCAAGAAATAAAGTGTTGGATATGAAAACTTATATCAGATTTGTGAAAAGCACAACAAATTCTTTAATGCACACAGCAAAAAGTCAATATGTAAATGTAGGTGGTCTTCAGGACCACACCTTATGAAATTTGTGTTAGTGATGTCAAAAACTTGATCTTGTATAAGCTAGTAGAGTGAAGCTGGAGGTGGAAACTCCACAAACCTGAAGAACCAGGCCAAGTCCCCTCCCTGATCTAATTAGGTCACTTAGGACAGCTAAAACAGTATATTTAGAGCAACACAGGTATATATTTTCCTTGTTATTGGCATATACCAAGTGGTTTGAAAAGGGGCATGTTTAGTATCATGAAACTTTGGATTTATACACTGAGAAATTAATTTTATATTTACTTAACCTAACTTCATAATGGCAATTATTGCCCAAAGCTACAGTGGCATGTTTAGAAAAGTCCTAATTACCCAGTAGAATGATAACATTTTTTAAACAATTTTATTTGACCTAAAATGATTTTATTCCCAATTCTACATAAAAATATAGGGTATCTAACTTTTTCTTTAAGATGTTTACTAAATTACTTAGTTTTATTTTATTTTGCTTTAATTTTTCTAGGGCATTAAATACCTATTATGTATGAAGTATCTTAAACTGGAACATAAACAAATTTAACGATCAAACTGCCTTTCACATTATAAGGCAGCACTTAAATTTTGAATTTAAATTTTAGCTATTGTGTATAAAAACAACCTATAAGCACTAGTGTTATTTTTCTGTAAGTTGAATGTATTCTGGATATTTCATAACTATTGATAACCTTTGGGGTACTATTTCTTCCCTCCAACTGAATATCATTCATAAGTAAATCCACCTTATGTGTTTAAATAGTTTTTGTAAACTTTTTAGATTTTTGGTGCTTATATACTCAATCACATTCAGCATGATATTTTGACATTTAAAATACTTCTCTCAATTTTGTAAGTTAAAATAATAGCTGTTTTACAGTTCCAGGGATCATACAACAAATGTTGCAGCTTTTAATAATGAAAATAAATGCATCTTGTTTTAAGAAAACTAAACTTTAAAGTCTCATTTGTTATAGATCAATCAATTCAACATAAAGAATTTATAAAATGAAGGTGTAAGTTAGTGGAAAAGCTAGATTGGGCTCACAGAAACCTGACTCTCCAACATATTGGCACAGGCACTGACTTTCTTAACAAGACCCACACAGGTTAAAAAATAAAATAGAGACTCAAGAAGAGGAATGGCTTCAAATTATAAAGCTTCTGCACAGCAAAGGAAACAGGAGATAAGAAGAGACCTTTGGAATGGGATAAAATCTTTTCCAGCTACTCTTCCAACAAGGGATTAATACCCAGAATAGATAAAGAACCTCAAACACTTAACAACAACAAAATTAGTAACTCAATAAATGAGTAAAAAGAACTAAACTGATAATTTTCAAAAGTATAAATAGAAATAGACAACAAATATAGGAAAAACTGTTCAATATCCCTGCCAATCAGGGAAATGCAAACAAAAACTACACTGAGATTTCATCACACTCCTGTTAGAATGGCAAACATCAAAATTACAAATAATGAGTGCTGGGGAGGGTGTGGGGGAAAGGTACACTCACGTATTTTTGGTGGGACTGCAGACTAGTACAACCACTCTGGAAAGTAGTGTGGAGATTTCTCAAAACCCTAGGAATGAAATCACCATATGAACCAGTTATTTCACTTCTTGATATTTATCCAAGAGAAGTAAAATCAGCATACTATAGTGATATGGTCACATCATTATTGTAGCAGCACAATTCACCATAGCCACATCATGGAACCAGCCCAGGTGTTCATCAACAAAGGAATGGATAAAGAAAATGTGGTGTGTACAAAATGTAGTTTACTTAGCCATAAAGAATGAAATTGCAGCATTTGCTGCTAAGTGGATGGAACTGGAGAATATCATGCTAAGTGAAATAAGTCAGACTCAGAAAGTCAGGGGTCAAATGTTTTAGCTCATATGCAGTAACTAGAGAGAAATAAAAAAATATAAAAAGGGTATGGTGCCAAGAGGGTATAAGAGAGGTTACTGGAGTAGATAGAGGGGATAGAGGAGGAGGAGAAAGAATGGATGGGAAAGGGAGGAAGTTTTGAGTTCTGAGGAAGAAAACTGACCAAATGATGCTATGTGCATATATGAATAGACCACAGTGAATTCTATCTTCACATATATCCATAAATCACCAATTTACTAAAACAATATATACATAATATGAAGGCCAGTAGAGGATGGGAGAAGGATAGAGAGGAAGAAAATAAAGTAGAAGTACTGGGGATGAAATGGAGAAAATTATATTCCATGCATGTATGCATACAAAGGGACTCCACTATTAAGTACATATATATATATATATATATATATATATATATATATATGCTAAGAATGAATATATTCAATATAACTAAAGTCTTCTAATAAAAATATTTTTTACAAGAGAGAAAATAAACATGTACTGCAAATTTGACTCTAACTTTATCAACCAAAGAAAAATGTGGTATTGAGATTAGTTTCATGAAAGACTTGAAATAAATTTTTAATAAATTCTGACTGTGTTAAAAGTAATACTTTTACTTAAATAACTTTGTGGACTTAACACATTTACTTTTAATTTTTATTATTTTTTTCTTCTACTTTAACACTGCAAGAGAAAATGAACATTAAGAAAACAAGTAAGGGGGTGTGCTGGGGCCCCCTCCCGTTAAGCTCAGGACCCTCCCTCAGTGTTCCTCCTCACTCCCTGCCACATCACAGTCTGAGGGAGAAGAACTTCTGCACAGTGAACCTGGATGAAAGAGTGAAAGAGAAACGGGGTTCACAGCCTGGGTGTCCTCAGCTCTCAGGTCCAGGATGGGGCTCTCTCCTAACCCTCTCACCTTTTCATCACCTCCCACCTTTTCATTCAGAAGTTTCTAGGGCATCTCCCTGAGACTGGTCTGAGGAGAAGGGCACTCGAGGCATCCCTACAGATCTGACCCAAAAGAGTCCCTGAGGCAGTTGTCTCCCTCAGGCTGCTCTAAGGAGGAAGAGCCCCAGGCATCCATAGAGATGTGACACACAAGAAGAAAAGGGAGACCACCTCCCTGAGACCCCAGCCTCTGCACTCCACCAGGTCAAGTGCAGCTGCAGTCAGACAACAAGCACAGACTTGCACAGCAGGAGGGAGCCCCTGGATGCTTCACTCTTGCACCCAAGAAGGCAAGAAATGGACCACCAGAGAGGCCTCTGGGAAGTGTAGTCTTTGAGACTGAGTGATTTAGCCAGGGACTGCTTCATTTTAGAATGATGGGTTTTAAGAAAATCTGTCAAGCCCATCTCATGGTGACCACTGCAGGGGGTTTGGAGAACCTGAGCTCAGACTAAGGCCCCAGCAGCCTCTGGGAGCTGCAGGCTGCACCCACCTGCCCTGGAACGTTCTAAATAATTCAGTCTGTCCTGCCTGCTCAACTCTCACCATGGATGCCTCTGGGACCTGCAGGCCACTCATTCCTTGAGATTTCCCAGGGATTCTGGACAGTGTAATCTGGTGCTCTGCCCATGTAGTCCTTGCCCTGCAGGACCATGGGAGCCATGTGCCACATGCAGGCCCAGGCACCCTGGAGGACCCTGGCAGTGAAGTCTGGAGTTCTTCCCAGGCAACCTTTGCCATGGTGGACCATGGTGGACCATGGGAACTGTGTGCCACATGCTGGATTAGAAGACCTGGAGGACCCTGACAGTGGGGTCTGGTGTTCTACACATACAGCCCTCACCCCAGAAGAATATGGGGGCTGCAAGTAGCACATTCATCCTCCTACACCCAGGATTCTGGGTAGTGCAACCCAGTATTCCACAATGCAGCCCTGCTGCAGAGGTCTCTGTGAGTTGCAGGCTACACAGTCATCCAGGCACCCCTAGGGATTCTGGACAGTCTGGTTTTCTGCCCATTCAGTCCTCATTATAGAGGATTCTGGGAGCTACAGGCCTCCAAGGATCAAGGACATAGGAGCCTGGTGCTATGTTCCACACTACAGTGGCTACTAAGAGCTCTGAGTCCCCAGAAATTCTGAGTATTATACTCCTTTCTACTCAGGCAGACCTGACCTCAGAGATCTCTGAGAGTTGTGGGCCATTGATTATTCTGGGTAGTGCAGTCCATCCTACCTAAGTGGACCTCACCATCAAGGCTCCTGGGATCTACACACCACAAGCCTGCCTAGGCATCCCTGAGGAGTTTGGGCAATACAAAGCCTACTCATGTAGCCCTCAACAGGAAGGTGTATGGGAGCTGCAGGCCCCCAAGGATTCTGGGTAGTGTAGTCTTGCCTTCTCCCACCATAGCCTTCACTGTGGAGGCCTCTGACAGTTGGAGGCAACACAGGCACTTGGGTACTTCCAAGAGTTCTAGGTAGTGTAGTTCAGTTCTCTACCCAGCAGCCCTCACTACTACTGCAGGTCCTGGAAGATGAAGTTTCCCTTGAGGATTCCAGGTAATGTAGTCCAGTAAATTTCCTGCATGCACCTACTGCAAAGGCCGTGAGAACTGTAGGCCATATGCTTGCCTTGGTACTAAAGACCTCACTATGGAGGCCTCTGGAAACTGCAGGCAGTTCATTAACCAGGTGTCCCCAGGAATTTTATGTAGTGCAGTCTGGGCTTCATAATGTACAGCCTTCACTTGGGAGGCCTCTGGTGATGTAGGACAAATGAGGCTGAACACCTGAGAAAGTAGCAGGAAGGATTTCTGTTGGCTGCAGCTGGTTCAGAATGGCTTGTACCTAAAATTTCCTCTGAACCCAGAGTCTAGAAACTCTTTTGACTTAATACCCAGTGGGGGAGATCTATATTTTTGCAGAAGTATACATAAAAGTATGTCCCAATTTTAGATTAGTCAGAGGTTTTTACAAGTTTTTTCTTCCTGCAAACCTGGCATCCAAGAAAGAGGAAACTACCAACCACAATGCCCTCTGCAGAGATTTTTACACATGTTATCACAAAAGCAGAAGTAATTATACCACCATTTATTGGTGACAAGTTCTGCTGTCTCAGATGTTGAAGTATGATACCAGGAAGCACACCAAGGCAAGCATATTAAGCAGGTTTTACTTAAAGATAGTAACACAGACTTCTCCAAGGAGGGAGAAGTGGGCCATGACTGATGTTCTAGAATCCCAAGAAGTGAGCATGCCTTGCATCTTTTATAGATTAGGGTCTCCTTTTTTCTCATGTTCTATCCCTCCTTATCTTTCTCCTTAATGCCTATGTGACTAGGCCCAGAATATGCTGGTGACATGCCAAAAAAGTGAGAAACAGGTGGGCAGGGGAAGGGCCAAATGGAGGTAGGGTCCATCCCAGGGGACATTAATTAGCAATTCCTGGTCTGCAGCTTTTGGCAGGGGTAGTATAGGCAGATAATGTTGGTGATCAAAAGGGCTCTGGAGACACTTGACATTCCAATCTTCCAGGAGTGGTCTACAACCTCCCAGACTCTGATGACCTGCACTCCTCCATCTAACCAGATTCCCTATTCTACACTAACTGCCTGTCCTCAATTCTGGTTTCAGTAACACCATGAATTTCCAAGCCAAACTTAACTCTCACATGACAGAGCAACACAAAATAGGAAGTTGGGCCACATTTGAGCTCTTTTGCAGAAATTTCTGCTGATATTTTATTAGCAACAGTTATGGTGAGGGTCTCTGGAGAAACTTAATTCTTTGGTGAAGGAGGGTGTGCCACTATAATTCCCCCCCTGTAATGATGCCTCCCATGATTTAATGTTTTAAGTTAAAGTGCATCATTACCATCTTCTTGACTTAAAACCTTATATATTGCCAAAACCTTGGTTGTTGTTCTTCTTTCAATGGCTGCTTCAATAGTGGACCCAATAGTTTTAATGCACAGGGGAGCCAAATATGGGAGTAACAAACAAATTAATATCAGAATATACACTATACCAATTAAGCTTTTAAATCTTCCAAGAATTGAAAACCATACTCCAAATAGTGAGCTTGGATTTCAAGCTTTAATGCTCTTCCAAGTTTGAACTGGCACATGAGCTAATTTTCTTTTATTGTTGGCTATGTATTGAACTGCCTGTTCATTGTCTTCTGTTTGGATGCAACAGTCTGAACTGTTGAACTTTCCACATACTCCCCCTTCCTCAACCAGTAGGTAATCTAATGCCAAGCAATTTTGATGGATAGCTGCTTGCATCTGGGTCTGTCATGTGGCTAGGAGGTCAAAGACTGTGGCATTCTGATTAGTAATAATTTTCAGTACAGTGTTTAGGTGAAGAATCCTGTGTAGCATATAAATAGGTGTTCTTTAGCCCCAACTGCCATTCTGTGCCCAGGTAGCAGGACCATAAGTGACAATAATCCTCTGGGGTGGCCATTCATCTTCATCCCAAATTTTTTGGCCTCCTAGATCAACTCCTTTACCAATGGACCTCTTTCTCCTTGGCCCTACATCCTCACACAAGGTAATCCCTAGGTCTATTCCAGAGACAAATAGTCATTCAATTATAGCATCCATCTGGTGAGGCAGGTCCTAAATATGTCTTTTATCACCCCTTGATTATTATAAATTTATTCAACACATGGTTTACATGATTTCCATCATTGGGGCAGGAGTGGGATAGAGCCCCCTAAGACTAAAAAGGAAACCAAACCAAGTGATAGACCAACGTTTGGTTTAGCCTGGGTTAAACAGTGTAAGTTAACAAAGTCAAACTAATAGCACCAAACAAACCTGAGAAAACCTACATAAGCAAGGTAAAAAAAGTATAAACAAATTTTTTTACCAAAAGTAGACCTCTAGCAAAAACCAGAGAACCATTATATAGGGCTTGAAGTAAGGGTTGGCACTGCACTCCAGTATAACTATCTTAGAGGATGAAAGGGTCTTTTACTTGGTGATAAGTTTATCTTCCACCATGTGTTGATCAGCCAGTCCCTGAGTCACTGAAGCAGAGTCACTGAAGTAGTTTCCTCAAGCTTAGGCAGTGTGCAGGCTAGTCAGCTTCCAGAGTGACCAGAGCATGGCTGTTGTCCTTCTGATACTCAAGCTCTCCAGGGCTTCCTTCTTCCAGATGGTCAGATTAAGAGGTGCAGCAGGGTCTGGAATGCACTCCCAATCCATGATTCCAGGCTTGAGCCGGGCATAATGAATCCAGGAGCCTATCTCTATAGCCTTTCCTACAGTTGGAGTGGATAAAATAACAACTAAAATTCCCTTCCAAAGAGGTTTTGAGGGCTGAGTATTCCATTATTTGGCCCAGATTGAATCTCCAGTGTGGGGATCCTCTCTGCCATGTCCCATGTGGAGGAGGAAAGGGTTAACTGCCAGAGGAGGATGTTGGAAGTTTTTCTATTACCCAAAAAACTTATCTACTAAATGAACACACAAGAGTCAATACTCTTTTCTTATGAGAGGGGACAGGATGGGTCTGGCCATACCAGCTCTGGCTTCTTACAACAACATGGAGTCACACAACTCTCCTCTATTTATACAGGTGAAGGGGGCAAGGACTGGGAGGAGTTTCTTCTGTGATGGACAGAATAGGGTGGAGTTAGGGAAGCCATTGTCTTAGGGTGCAAATTCCAGAAGGAGACAGGGAAGTTCTCCAATGCAGCACTACATGCTTCCTGGCAGCCGCTAGAAGACAGGTCTTTGCATCCCATGGCTCAGCCTAGTCTGATTCTGCTAAATAAGGATAGTTTCCCACATCTCCACCCTTTTAATATTTTGAAATGAAAATAAAGGGCAATTATCTTGAGGCTTTGAATCTTGGTTCTGAGAGCAGTTCCAAGGTCCCAGTTGTTGGTTTGGAGGGCTGCTCCAAGGTCCCAGCTCTTGGTTCTGAGTGTATGGCAACCTATTATCAAGACACAAAAAGAATTAGTAGCAAACATATCATTCCAATACCATTCATTTTAGGAAGTATCTGATCTACAAGGAACATAGAGTCCGTGAGATCAATTCTATCTTTTGAATATCCTGGATGTGGTGACACAATTTTACAAAATCCAGGCAATTATTACTGCTATGTCAAATGTCCATTAGATTCTTCTTATTTATCTCTTAGTCCCATTGGGAAGTATGATATTTAGTTGCAACAACACACATGCTTAAACTCACCATGGTATTTAAGCCTTTGTTTAAATTTGACAGCAAAAGGCTCATCCCTGATATTTGAAATAGTAACTGTAAAAGCACTTAATTTAATCCTAATTATTCTATTAATACTTAACTTTCAGGGACCATAGCATCTAAACAGAAGGAATCATGCCCCTAGATATAATGAATGTGGGAATAGATAGAAACCTAGAGGAATACATAAAATATATATGAACCAAATTATCATCAAAGAAATAACTGTTAGAATATAGATGTGAATTATCCATCTTTCTAGTGTAGTATCAGTCAGTTCATTATATTTCAATTTGGTCTTTATTACATGATTACCAGTAGTGCAAAGTAATATCCAAATAATAGGGAATAGTCCTAATTACATGGAATTTCAAAAATCAGAATGATTGTACATTTAATTTTATTTTGTATACTGAAAATAGTTTTAAACAACTTAATTATTTGCCTAGTTCCTTAGATCTTTCATAGCATTGAGGGTTTAGATTAAGTATGGCTGTTTGTAAATTATTTTCAAGAAGAATTAAAAGTGAAACATTTAGTGGCAATGTTGCCACATTAGACCTTGTTGGCTTTGTATATTCTAAAGGAAATACTTCATTATAACGGTCTTTCATCAATTTTTCAAAGTCAATCAGAAAACATATCCATCACCTTTAGAGATAATATGTAGCATTGGCAAGATATTTGTATATTTTATCCATTTAAGAAAGGTGCCAGATTCTATCACAGAGCAATTAAGAAATTGGTGGGTATCTCATAGAAATATCTGACCTTATATAAGAAAATCCCATTACAATAACTGTTTGAACATACAATCCTAAGTTCCCTAAGTATAATTGGCTGACCTAGGTATTCCTTATGCTGTCTTTTTCTTAAAGGTTACATCTAGACAGTTAGAGAGTCTATCATAAGACCAGCATAAAGATAAGTTTCCAGTATAGTCAGTATATATATATACCATAGCCAGTATAGTCAAATCCTGTCACATGGATGGGTGTAATGTGAATATCTTCAAAACCTTCCATCATATAAATATTATCAGTAAATATTGGAATTGATTCTCCAGTTCACATGGTTGGATATAATAAAGGTGGATCTGGGAAATGGACCCAACAGATTTCCTATATATTTCATTTACCTGAGAGCTCCAAGAGCTGAATATAAATATTGTGGTTGGAGATTTAAGATCTCCTTATTGTAAAATCTGTTGCATTCTATTGCTCCATTTGTCACTCAGCAGTGGTGAAACTCCTAATATCATAATTTTTAGACAATATTTTTTAAGCTAAGTGGGTTTACATAGGTATCTGTTTTCTCCCTTCTTGTTTTTTTTTTAATTGTAAAAAGGGATTGCTATAAACTAGAGCATTGTCAACCTTAAATTGTAGACAATAATCTAGCATTGCACAAATATTTAAACCATAAGAAGTGACTTAATAAATATTTGTATTTGGCCAGGAAGATTAACAAAAGCTACCTATTATTAAAGCCAATGTTGTTAAGTTGAAAAGGCATTACAATAAAAGAAGAAAGGTCCAACTTCCACCAAATATATGATTTGATTTTGTCTCTAATAATAGGCTGAGTTACAAAGCTATGAAATGCACTCAGTACAGACATAGAAAATTAGTCTGATGACCTGTTTGTTTTATAGGTAATGACCTTATTATTCTAAAATAAATTAAACTATTATATTAGAATTGGTAGTATCTGTCAGGATAGTGATTCAATAAATTATTTAAAAATCTCAGACTTTATGTCATTGATCTAGCAATTGTATTTTAAGGGATATATGGAAAGATAATCACTATGTATAAAGATATGTGTATGAATATCTTTAATAACCTTGTTTTTAAGGTAGGAAAACTAATCCAAATGTCCAAAATAGGGTTTTGGATAAATGAACTACATGACACAAATCTGACATTAAAAGTAATTTCGTAAAAGAATACTAATTGTGAGCAATCTAAAACAATGTTATAAGCCTTAAAATGAACAATATAATTGTGTATGTGCAAAATATGTATACCTCTGAGCTTATATATGGAAAGCAGTTTGGAAGATTTAGTAATTGTTAATAATAGTTGTTAGAACTTCAAAAAAATTTTTATGTACAATTAATTTTTCCTAAGTGGGTCTCTTGACAAAATTTAGGAAAGCTACCTCAATCTTGAAACCAGCTTTAGCCTCTTTATCTGAATATTATTTTATAAAACTTCCATATATAATTCTTTCATTAATATAAATTAAGTAGCATAATCTAATATCACATCTGAAACATAAAACAGATAAACCAGCAGATTCCATCCCTTCTTTAGGGAAGGTGTAAAAATACATGTCAGCCTCATCTAGGCTAGTTCCCCTCAGAGTTATAGGATGTTTGCCAGTAGCAATTTCAATTAATTTGGATGATGACCCTGTAAGGTAAATACTATTATAATATCCATCTTATAAGGAAATTGAGACATGAGAGAGGAGAGAGATGACTGCCATTTGAACACAGTTTATTGTTAGAATTTTACTTTGGGTGACTGAGTATTTCTCTAGCTGAGTAGTTCTCTTTCAGGAGCCTTTTGCCCTCTCATTCTAAGCTGCAGGCAAGGTGGGCTTCTGTATAAGCAGGGATGTTTTGTGTTGAAGGCTTTCGTGGTGTTCAGGGACAGTGACTGTGCACTTCACCCAAGAGGAATGGAGGTTGTTAAGCCCTGCTCAGAGGATCCTACACAGGGAAGTGATGCTGGAGACCTATAGCCACCTGGTATCAGTAAGTAAGTATGGCATCCCTTAGCACTACAATTTGCCCCACAGGATATTTTCCACTTGTCATGAGAAAGGTTATACCTTTGGGTTGGGCTTAAAAACAGTAATTCATCTTTTTTCTTTTAGTAAATCTGGATTTAACAGAGTTGAAACAGATAGCTTGATTTACTCATGTTATGTATGACACTGCATTTCCAGCCCTCTTTTTCTGGAAAAGAGAGGCTGGGGCTCTCATTTTACCTTCTCTTTCTCTAAACACAGGAGATATTCATCCCCCAAATATGATTCATTTCTGACTGGAGTTCCCTTTCCTTACTCAATCCTTCTGCTCTGGAGAATTCACTATTCATGGGTCTTTTGTAACCTCATGAGTTCTCTTTGTTTTCTTTCCTATAAACAAAAATTCCATTTGTCGATTGGATTATTTGCATTCTTGGTGTAGAGTTTTTTGAGTTCTATATAGATTCTGGAGATTAGTGCTCTATCTGAAGTATGATTGGCAAAGATTTTCTCCCACTCTGTAGGCTCTTTCTTCGCATTGCTGATAGTTTCCTTTGCTGAGAGAAAGCTTTTTAGTTTGAATCTATCCCAGTTATTGATTCTTGCTTTTATTTCTTGTGCTATGGGAGTCCTGTTGAGGAAGTCTGGTCCTAAGCCGACATATTGAAGCTCTGGACCTACTTTTTCTTCTATGAGATGCAAGGTCTCTTGTCTGATTCCGAGATCCTTAATCCATTTTGAGTTTAGTTTTGTGCATGGTGAGAGATATGGGTTTAGTTTCATTCTGTTGCATATGGATTTCCAATTCTCCCAGCACCATTTGTTGAATGGGCTAAGGAAATGAATAGACACTTCACAGAAGAAGATCTACAAGCAATCAACAAACATATGGAAAAATGTTCAACATCTCTAGTAATAAGAGAAATGCAAATCAAAACCACCCTAAGATTCCATCTCACCCCAATTAGAATGGCGATTATCAAGAATACAAGCAACAACAGGTGTTGGTCAGGATGTGGGGAGAAAGGTACACTCATACATTGCTGGTGGGGCTGCAAATTAGTGCAGCCACTCTGGAAAGCAGTGTGGAGACTCCTTAGAAAACTTGGAATGGAACCACCATTTGACCCAGCTATCCCACTCCTTGGCCTATACCCAAAGGACTTAAAATCAGCATACTACAGAGATACAGCCACATCAATGTTCATAGCTGCTCAGTTCACAAAAGCCAGATTGTGAAACCAACCTAGATGTCCTTCAATTGACGAATGGATAAAGAAAATGTGGTATATATATATACAATGGAATATTACTCAGCCATAAAGAATGATAAAATTATGGCATTTGCAGGCAAATGGATGAAACTGGAGAATATCATGCTAAGTGAGATAAGCCAATCTCAAAAAAGCAAAGGATGAATGATATCGCTAATAAGTGGATGATGACACATAATGGGGAGTGGGAGGGTTTAGTGTTAGGGTTAGAGTGAGGGTTAGGGAGGGGGGCAAGAATGGAGGAAGGAAGGACTGTATAGCGGGAAAAGAGGGATGGGAGGGGTGGGGGGGAAGGGAAAAAATGACAGAATGAATCAAACAACAATAGCCTATGTAAATTTATGATTACACAAATGGTATGCCTTAACACCATGTACAAACAGAGAAACAACATGTATCCCATTTGTTTACAATAATAAATAAAAATAAAAATTAAAAAAAGAAAGAAAAAAAATTCCACTTTCTAAACTGAAACTCATTACTCAGCTGGAGCAAGGGGAAGAGCCCTGGAGAGAGGAGAGAAAACATTTGCCAGGCCTCTGTCCAGGTGAGTGTGAGCATGGGATAGATGGGACAGCACACTGCTTGGCAGATAGGGCAGGAAGAGGCATTTCTCAGATCCTGGGAAGAAGCTCCTCTGCAGGCCTCCTAGGCCACTGGTGAGGCTTTCTGGCATTGCCTTCCTTGCAGAATATAATCTTCAGTTGAGGGAGGAACTTTTCTGAGGGAGGATCTCTTCCTTCCTCCTGAAATCCTCCCTTACTTGTCTTTGTCTTCTCTATAATGATTTCCAGGTTCCTAGTCTTTTTTCTTTCCTACAGATCTTAAAAACTATACCTACCACATTGGCATTAAATCTTTTGGATGCTGTTTCCTCTTATGCTAAGAATAACTGAATATCTCCACTTCTCCAGATTATAGCAAGCTGTGAATAATAATAAAATACATACTCATGTGCCAGCACTCTGGTTTTACAAATAAAACATTACCTAATCAGTTGTATCACATACCTCCCCAGAGCCCTGCCCAAAGGGAACTGTATTTCAATATTAGGAATTTATAATGCCCAATTATGTCTCTCTGGAACTTGTAAATGTAATAAGCTTTGTTTTCTTTTTTTCTGACCCTCTCTTCTGTATTTTCTTTTGGCCATACCTGACTGTGTATCTTGTAAAAAAAATATAAAACAGGATACAGATATCTTGCATATGTTTTGGTACATTTATCTGTAGTATTTATATTTATGTTGTCATGTTTTTATATGCTATTCTAAATGGAATTGAATTTTAAATTTTGACCTTCAGTTGTTCCCTACTAGTATAGTGAGAATACTATTTGTGTATTGTCCTTGTTTCCTGTCACTTTGCTTAATTCATTTATGAATTATAGCTTTTTTTCTAGATTCTTAGAATTTTCCATGTGTAGGTCATGTCATCTATGAGTAAAGACACTTTTACTCTTCCTTTTTAAATGGAATGCTTTTGATCCTTCCTCCCCTTCTTTCATCCTTCCATCTTTCCCTAGTTCTCTCTTATTTGTCTCTTTTCTTCTTCTTTTTGCCTTATTGCAATTGCTAGGACCATTGGTACAATGTTGAATAGATGTTGTGAAAGTGAACATTCTTTCCCTGTTCCTTGCATTGGACGGGAAGTGTTCACTTTCATCACATAGTATCATGTTAATTTTATCAGGTGACCAATTTCCCTTCTGTTCCTATTTTGTTGAGTTTTTATCATGGATGAGTTGAATTTTGTCTCATGAATATTATGTTTTTATTTAGCTCAGATGTCACAAAATTAGGACTGGGGTTGTGGCTCAGTGGTGAGCACTTACCTAGCATGTGTGAGGCACTGGGTTCAATTCTCAGCACCACATATAAATAAATGAATAAAATAAAGGTTCATCAACAACTAAAATATTTTTTTTAATTTTAAAAAAAGAAGTCACAAAATGACACCTTCAGTGGTCAAGTTTTTTCTTTGTAAATAGAATTCATGTAAATAAAGTTTTATTAGAAAACAGCCATACCCACCTAATTTACATATTGTCTCTTGATGTTTTCAGATTATCAATAGAACTGAATACTTAGATTGTGTGGTGTACAAGCCTATAAATATATATTTGTTTGACTTTTGAAGAAAAAAATTTCAGACCCTTGCTTTAGGAGATATTACAGCATTTCTTCTTTAGTTTGTTAATATGATGTATTGTATTGATTGATTTTTGAAAGTTGAATAAGCCTTTCATTTTTGAAGTAAACTTTATTTTATCATATTATATATTTTTTGATGTATTATTGAGTTTGATTTACTAATGTTTTGCTAAGAATTTTTATCAGTGTTCATGAGGAATTTTGATTGGTACTTTCTTTAAGTCTTAGTCTGGTTTTGATATGAGAGTAATAGTAACTTCATAAAATGAGTTCAGAGTTATCCCTTCTCTGTTTTATTGAAAGTTTATTAGAGGGGTTGGGGTTGTGGCTCAGTGGCACAGTGCTCACCTAGCACATGTGAGGTCCTGGATTTGATCCTCAACATCACAAAAAAATACAATAAAGGTATTGTGTCCAACTACAACTAAAAATATATATTTTTAAAGTTTATTAGAATTGGTATTCTTTTCTTAATATTTGAGAGAATTTACCAGTGAGGTTTTCCTTGAGGTAAGATTTTAAATTTCAGATTCTATTTACTTAATAGATACATGATTATTTTCTTTCTGTTTCTTTTTATATCAACTTAAAATTTTTAGGGGGAGGCACCAGGGAATGAACTCAGGGGTTCTTGTATATTTCAATCAATGTATCCACTTAATTTGTTTTAGCTAGAGATTTATTAAATTTGTGTATCTTTGTAAAGAACCAACTTTTGATTTAATTGATATATTTGGTGGTACTATGGATTGAACCCAGGACCTTATACATGCTAGGTAAGCAATCTACTACTGAGTTTTTAATTGTGAAACAGGACTTTGATAAGTTGTTTGCACTGACCTGGAACTTGACACACCTGCCTCAGCCTCCCAATTAGTTGGGATTTCAAGGATACAGTACCATAACAAACAGCTTCAAATTAATTTTCTTTTCTTAAAATATGGAACACTTCACAATGTGCATGTCATCCTTGCCCAGGGGCCATGCTCATCTTCTCTGGATTATTCCAATTTTAATATGTGTGTGGTTGAAGTGAGCCCTCAAATTTATTGTTTCAGAAATTTTCATTTTTATCTTTTTGTCCCCTTCTACTTTGTGCTTGATTTGCTCTTTTTATCCTACTTTCTTGATGTAAAACTTAAGATAATAGTATAGACCTTCTTTTCTGGTTCAATAATGTATAGCTATCCATCTCTTTCAAAACCTTGCCTAGCTGACTCCTACAAACTTTGATATGTTTTCATTGTCATTTAGTTCAGAGAATCATCTCATTTATTTTATTCTTTAACCTACAGGTAGTTTAGAAGTGAGTTGCTTGATTTCTAGATATCTGGAATTTTCTAGATATTTTATTATTATTGGTTTTTAATTTAATTGCATTGTTGAGGGAACATATACTTGTTTTCAGTTTTCAAAATCTGTTGAGAGTAATTTTATGACACAGCACATGTCTGTTTTGGTGGACATCCTAAGAGCACTTAAAAATAAAAAGTATTTTCTGGGCTGGGATTGTGGCTTAATGGTAGAGCACTTACCTAGCATGTGAGGCACTGGGTTCAATCCTTACCACCACATTCAACACTAAATAAAATAGTTATAAAAAAATCCACAAAAAAAAAAACACAGTATGTACATTCTGCAGTTGTTGGTGTAGGGTTCTATAAATGCTAGTTAGGTCATGTTGATGATATTGAGATAATTTATATTGTTGATTATGTCTAAGTTTTTGACCATTATTTCAAAGAGTATTCTTTATCATTTTAAATTTATCTGATTATCTCTAATAATGTCTCAAATTTTGATTCATATAGTTTGAAAAAAGGATTTTTTTCCCCTGTGCTGGGGATTGAACCCAGGACCTTACACATGCTAGGCAAGTGCTCTACCACTGAGCTAAACCCCCAGTCCTACTTTGAAATTTCACTATGAGGCACATATACATTAATAATGATTATAACTGGTTACTGCATTGATTTTCATCATTTTGCAGTTTTCTGTTTTTATTAATATTCTTTGTTTTAGAGTATATTGTCTGATATTAAATAACAGTTAACTTTTTATGATTATTCTCTGCCCGGCATACTTTTGTCCCTTGTTTTTCATTTCAATCTATTTATGTGTCTTTGTATTTTAAAAAGGTCTTTTGTATGAAGGAAAGAAGGACTGTATAGAGGGAAAAGAGGGGTGGGAGGGGTGGGGGGGAAGGGAAAAAAAAATAATGAATCAAACATCATTGCCCTATGTTAACATATGATTACACAAATGGTATGCCTTGACTCCATGTACAAATAGAGAAACAACATGTATCCCATTTGTATACAATAATAATAATAAAAAAAGAGACCCCAGAATAAAATCAACCTTGCCATAAGTTCTAATGTTCTATACTAGGGTAACTACAGTTCATAATAACCTATTAAATATTTTATGAAGAACTGGAAGAGAAGAGGTCAAAGGCCCCAATCACCAAGTAATGATAAGGAGATGGAAACATTCATTACCCTGATTTAATCAGTACATATTATACACATGTACTGAAATATCACATTGAACCTCATAAATCGGTATAATTATTATGATAATAAAAATTTATTAAAAATATTTAAGAAGTTGAAAATGTTAACTACTCTGGTTTGATCATTGTATACTCTATAGGTATAACAAATTATCCACTGTAGTCCATAAATTTATATAATTAAAATAATTGTTAATGAAAAGTAAAAAAAAATAATAATAAATTAAAAAAATTAAAAAAAAATAAAAAGGTCTTTTGTGACACTGTAAGGTTGTAAGGTTTTTTTTTTTCTTGTTTGTTTGTGATGCTGGGGATTCAACCCATGGCTTTGTGCATGCCAGGCAAGCACTCTACCAACTAAGCTACATCCACAGTGCATTGGTTCTTTTTTATTCAGTTTGATGATCTCTACATTTTGATTGCAGCTTTTAGTGCATTTGTACCCAGTGTTACTATAGATATAGAAATTTTATTTTATTTTATTTATTTTTTTATTTGTTCTAATTAATTGTACATGACTGGAAATTTTATTTTTGTCAGATTTTTATTTTCTGTCTGATCTGGTTTTCCATCCTCTGTACCGTCTTCAGCATACATTTTTTTAAAACCAAATATTTATTGGCTGCTTATGTGAATTTTTGGGTGTGGCTTTTCCAGGGACTACAAAGTGTCTTTAATCAATTTAATTAATTATTTAATTGCTTCAGATAGTGTAAGAATCTTGCAAGAGTGTGTTTACATTCTCCTCTTCTTTAGCATTGTTATGTACATTATGCCTGTACAATCCTAAACCCAAAACTATAGTGTTAAAATATTTTTTAATATTCTATTTAATTTTGCAGTTTTGGGGATTGAATCCAGGGCCTCACACATGGTAGGCAAACACTTTACCAGTGAGTTATATCCATGGTCCATGTAACAGTTTTTAAGCAGTCATATAACACAGTCATATACTTTTAAAGAAACTAGGAGAAGTATGCATATAGAAGATGTGTGAGCGTGGTGTGTGTGATATCTACCCATATTTCTGGTACCTGTCACACTTTTATATCACACAAACTTATCTGGTATCATTTTCTTTTATGTGGAAAGACTTTCTATAGAATTTAATACAGTCAACTGGCATTGAATTTTTCAGTTTAATCTGAAAATGTTATTATTTCCCCCTTCATCATATAGATAAAGAATTGTTGGTTGAAACATTTTCTTTCAGGGTTGCAATGTTTTCTGGTTTTCATATTTTTTAAAGAATTACAGTTTTAGATGGATAGAATGCCTTTATTTTATTTAATTTATTTATTTTTTTGGTGGGCACCAGGGATTAAACGCAGGGGCACTAGACCACTGAGCCACATCCCCAACCAATTTTGTATTTTATTTAGAGACAGGGTCTCACTGAGTTGTTTAGCACCTCATTTTTGCACAGAAAAGAGTAGCCAAGATTCAAAATTCCATGTTCTAGTCATGATGCCATTTTATGTGAAAATTCTAAAGCTTCAGCAGGCCCCCCAGTGAGAGCCTTTCTGCACAGAACCAGCTCCAAGTCCCAGAGCCAACAGTGAGCTCCAGCCCACAGGCAGCTTCAGAGACCAGGACAGGGCAGCCAGGGACTTCCCGAAGCAGCCCTGCTCCCTCTGTCGGAAGGCGCCTTTCAAGGCTAGCTTCTCAAAGCAGACTGCCCAGTGCGAGTCTCTCTAACAGAGCCAGCCACAAGTCCCGGAGCCAGCAGAGAGCTCTGACCCGCAGGCAGCCTCTGGGACCAGGACATAGCAGTCAGAGACTTCTCCAGGTGGCCCTGCCCCCTCCGGCCTCAGGGCCTTTCCACGGGGTGATCCAAGATGGCAGACTAGAGGGTGATTGCATCTCCTGTCACTCCAGAACCCAGGATTCAAGAAAGGGAGGCATTGAGAGACTTCGGACTAAAATAGAGTCACGGGTGAGTCTCCCCCAACAGGTGAAGCTCGACCTGGGTGGCAGGCCCAGATAGGGGCAGCTTATCAGAGCAGGGCAGTGCAGCTAGAGACTTCCCCAGGTACCCCTGCTCCCTCCAGCAGTGGGCTTCTCCCACACGGCCAGCTTCTCAGAGCAGGCCCTCCAGTGAGAGCCTTTCTGCACAGAACCAGATCCAAGTCCCTGAGCCAGGGCGAGCTCCGGCTTGTAGGCAGCTTCAGGGACCAGGACGGGACAGCCAGGGACTTCACCAAGCAGCCTTGCTCCCTCTGACAGCAGGCTCCTTTCAGGGCCAGCTTCTCGGAGCAGACCACCCAGTGAGAGCCTTTCCACACAGAGCCAGGTCCAAGCCCTGGAACCAGTAGTAGGCTAGGGGCAGCTTTCTTTGGAAGCACTGCGTTATCAAGTTCCTCTAAGACTTCAGGCTACTGAAGGCTGGGAGGTGACATACTGGAAATCTATAGGGACACTATAAGTCAATAGAGGAAATCTGCACTATCTCAGAGTCCCACTGATATCTGACCAATATGAGAAAACAAGGGAAGAAAATGTCCCAAACAAACCTAGATACTATATCAATAAAACCCAATGACAGCACAGCAGAAGTAATGTCAGAAAGGGAGTTCAGAATGTACATAATTAAAACAATCAGAGAAGAAAAAGAGATGAAAGAGCAAATGCAGGCATTGAAGGAGGAGATGAAAGAGCAAATGCAGGCATTAAATGATCACACCAATCAACAGTTAAAAGAGCAAATACAGGAAGCAAGAGATCATTTCATTAAAGAGTTGGAGATATGAAATGAAGGAAATGATAAACCAAGTTAAAAACTCCATAGAAAGCATAACCAATAGGACAGAACGCATGGAAGACAGAACCTCAGACAAATATTTTGAAGAAAACATATTTAATCTTGAAAATAAAGTTGACCAAACAGAGAAGATAGTAAGAAATCATGAACAGAATCTACAAGAATTATGGGATATCATGAAAAGGACAAATTTAAGAATTATTGGCATTGAGGAAGGCTTAGAGAAACAAACCAAAGGAATGAACAATCTATTCAATGAAATAATATCAGAAAATTTCTCAAATCTGAAGAATGAAATGGAAAACCAAGTACAAGAGGCTTATAGGACTCCAAATATACAAAATTACAACAGACCTACACCAAGGCAATTTATTATGAAAATACCTAACATACAAAATAAAGACAAAATTTTAAAGGCCACAAGAGAAAAGAATCAAATTACTTTCAGGGGGAAACCAATAAGAATATCAGCAGATTTTTCAATCCAGACCCTAAAAGCTAGAAGGGCCTGGAACAACATTTACCAAGCCCTGAAAGAAAACGGATGCCAACCAAGAATCTTACACCCAGCAAAACTTACTTTCAGATTTGATGAAGAAATAAGATCCTTCCATGATAAGCAAAAGCTAAAGGAATATACAAAAAGAAAGCCAGCATTACAGAATATTCTCAGCAAAATATTCCATTAGGAAGAGATGAAAAACAATGATGCAAATCAGCAACAGGAGGAACTAGCCTAAAGGAATAGCCAAATAAAGGAGAAACCAAACCATGTCAAAAAACAAAAATGAGTCAAATGACTGGGAGTACAAATCATATCACAATAGTAACCCTGAATATTAATAAACTGAACTCATCAATAAAAAGACATAGACTGGCAGATTGGATTAAAAAGAAAGATCCAACAATTTGCTGCCTGCAAGAGATTCATCTCATAGAAAGAGATACCCATAGACTAAAGGTGAAAGGATGGGAAAAAACATACCATGCACATGGACACAGCAAAAAAGCTGGAGTATCCATCCTCATTTCAGATAATGTGGACTTCAAGCCAAAACTAGTCAGAAGGGATAAAGAAGGACATTACATACTGCTTAAGGGAAGCATAAATCAGCAAGACATAACAATCATGAATATCTATGCCCCAAACATTGGCTCATCCATGTACGTCAAACAAATCCTTCTCAATTACAGAAATGAAATAGACCACAACACAATAATACTAGGCAATTTTTACAAACCTCTCTCACCACTGGATAGATCTTCAAAACAAAAATTGAATAAAGAAACCATAGATCTCAAAAACACAAACAACAATTTAGACTTAACAGACATATATAGAATATACCATCCAACAAAGAATGAATACACTTTCTTCTCAGCAACACATGGATCCTTCTCTAAAATAGACCATATTTTATGCCACAAAGCTACTGTTAGCAAATACAAGAAGATAGAGATACTACCTTATACTCTATCAGATCATAATGGATTGAAATTAGAAATAAATGACAGAATAAAAAACAGAAACTTCTCTAATACCTGGAGATTAAATAATACACTATTATATGATGAATGGATAACAGAAGACAACAGGAGGGAAATAAAAAAATTCTTAGAAGTAAACGAGAACAAAGACACATCCTATCAAAATCTCTGGGACACTATAAAAGCAGTACTTAGAGGAAGATTTATTTCATGGGGCTCATTCAACAAAAGAAGTAGAAATCAACCAATAAACGACTTAACACTACAGCTCAAAGCCCTAGAAAAAGAAGAGCAGACCAACACCAAATGTAGTAGAAGACAGGAAATAGTTAAAATCAGAGCCGAAATCAATGGAATTGAAACAAAAGAAACAATTAGAAAAATTAACAAAATAAATAGTTGGTTCTTTGAAAAAATAAACAAAATTTATAAACCCTTAGCCACACTAACAAAGAGAAAGAGGGAGAAATCTCAAATTACTAAAATTCAGAATGAACAAGGAAATATCACAACAGACAAGAGTGAAATACAAAACATAATTAGAAGTTACTTTGAAAACCTATACTCCAACAAAACAGAAAACCTCAAAGACATCAACAAGTTTCTAGAGACATATGAATTACTTAAACTGAACAAGGAGGATATACACAACTTAAATAAATCAATTTCAAGCAATGAAATAGAAGAGGTCATCAAAAGACTACCAACAAAGAAAAGTCTGGGACCAGATGGGTCCTCAGCTGAGTTCTAAAAAACCTTTAAAGAAGAGCTCTTTCCAATACTCCTCAAAGTATTACATGAAATAGAAGAGGAGGGAATCCTCCCAAACTCATTCTATGAAGCCAATATCACCCTGATACCTAAACAAGACAGAGACACATCGAGGAAAGAAAATTTCAGACCAATATCCTTAATGAACATCGATGCAAAAATTCTCAGCTTGGACTCGGAGCAACCACTGGGGCTCCGGGCGGCTGCCTGAGGAGGAGCTGCGTGGCGAGCTGTTTGGACTCAGAACGACCACTTCTGAACACCGGGGGGTTGCCCGGAGGAAGAGGGGAAGCATGGCTGGTCGCTGGGTCTAGGAGTGACTGCATCAGAGCCACAGGCAGCTGCCAGAGGAGGAGCTGCATGGTGAGCTGTTTAAACTCAGAGCGACTGCTTCTGAACACTGGGGGGTTGCCTGGAGGAAGAGGAGGAGCTCGGCGGGTCACTTGACCTAGGAGTGACTGCATTAGAGCCACAGGCAGTTGCCAGAGGAGGAGCTGCGTGGCGAGCTGTTTGAACTCAGAGCGACCACTTCTGAACACCGGGGGATTGCCCGGAGGAAGAGGAGAAGTGTGGCGGATCGCTTGGTCTAGGAGTGACTGCATCAGAGCCACAGGCGGTTGCCAGAGGAGGAGGCGAGTGGTGAGTTGATTGGACTAAAAGCGACCGCTCCTGAACACCAGTGGCCTGCCTGGAGGAGGAGCGTGGTGAGTCACTTGCTCTCGGAGCCACAGCTCCTGAACACCCAGGGGGCTACCCCAAGAAGGAGGAGGAGGAACAGGGCGGGTCACTTGGACTTGGAGTGACTGCCTAGGGCTACGGGCAGTTGGCGGGAGGAGGTGATGCAAAATGAGTTGCTTGGACTCCTAGTGACTGCGTCAGAAACCGGGCCGCTGTCCGGAGGAGGAGGTGCGTGGCGGGTCTCTGGGTATCGGAGCTATTGTACGGGGCTCCAGGTGGCGGCTCAGAGGAGGGGCCGCATAGCCAGGCGATTAGGTGCAGAGTAGGGTCCCAGGAGCTAGGGGGCTTCTTGCTGGAAGAGCCGCACAGAGACACGCCTAGGGGCGCAGCGAAGTTTCCAGGACTGCAGGCAGATTCTCTGGGAGAGGCAGCCTAAGGAGACTCACCTGCGAAGGGCGAGGCTCCCAGGCCCAGGAAGTAGGTCCGGGCCCCTGGGAACATTGCAGAGGAAGATAGCCCAGCCCAGGCAGTAGTTGTAGATTGAGGGGAACCTCTAGGAGGGGAACTGACCAGCAAGACGTCCCCACCAAGTGAGTCTTCCCTGCCGGGTGAGGTTTTCCCATAGGGACAGTAAAACCAGAGACACAGGCACAAACAGGCCTTGCCTCAGCCCGCAGCCTAGTTCCCCATTGGATGACCATTGGTCAACAAGTGGAGGCACCTCTGCCCACTAGCAGGGAATATACACCACCTGAGGGTCACCACCCCTAGAGAGGCAGCTTCTTCATGGAGCTCCACATTATCAACTTCCTCCAAGACTTCAGGCTACTGAAGGATAAGAGGGGATATACTAGCAATCTTCAGGGACATTATAAGTCAATAGAGGAAATCTGCAATATCTTAATGACCCACTGATTCCTGAACAATATGAGCAAACAAGGGAAGAAAATGCCCCAAACAAATCTAGATGTTACATCAATAACATCCAATGACAGCATGGCAGAAGAAATGACAGAAAGGGAGTTCAGAATGTGCATAATTAAAATGATTAGAGAAGCAAACGAAGAGATGAAAGAGCAAATGCAGGCATTGAATGATCGCACCAATCAACAGTTAACAGAGCAAATTCAGGAAGCAAAAGATCATTTCAATAAAGAGTTAAAGATATTGAAAAAAACAAACAGAAATCCTTGAAATGCAGGAAACAATAAACCAAATTAAGAACTCCATAGAAAGCATAACCAATAGGATAGAACACCTGGAAGACACAACTTCAGATATTGAAGACAAAATATTTAACCTCGAAAACAAAGTTGAACAAACAGAGAAGATGGTAAGAAATCATGAACAGAATCTGCAAGAACTATGGGATATCATGAAAAGGCCAAATTTGAGAATTATTGGGATTGAGGAAGGCTTAGAGAAACACACCAAAGGAATGAACAATCTATTCAATGAAATAATATCAGAAAATTTCCCAAATCTGAAGAATGAAATGGAAAATCAAGTCCAAGAGGCTTATAGGACTCCAAATACACAAAATTACAACAGACCCACACCAAGGCACATTATAATGAAAATACCTAACATACAAAATAAAGACAGAATTTTAAAGGCTGTGAGAGAAAAGAACCAAATTACATTCAGGGGGAAACCAATATGAATATCAGCAGATTTTTCAATCCAGACCCTAAAAGCTAGAAGGGCCTGGAACAACATTTTTCAAGCTCTGAAAGAAAATGGATGCCAACCAAGAATCTTATGCCCAGCAAAACTTACCTTCAAATTTCATGATGAAATAAAATCATTCCATGATAAACAAAAGCTAAAAGAATTTACAAAAAGAAAGCCAGCATTACAGAACATTCTCAGCAAAATATTTCATGAGGAAGAGATAAAAACAAAGAAGCAAATCAGCAAAGGGAGGAATTATCCTAAAGGAACTGTCAAATAAAGGAGGAACCAAGATGTGTCAAAAAAGAAATAAATAAATAAATAAAATTTTAAATATGAACCAAATGACCGGGAATACAAATCATATCTCAATAATAACCCTGAATGTTAATGGCCTGAATTCATCAATCAAAAGACATAGACTGGCAGATTGGATAAAAAAGAAAGATCCAACAATATGTTGCCTGCAAGAGACTCACCTCATAGAAAGAGATACCCATAGACTAAAGGTGAAAGGATGGGGAAAAACATACCATGCACATGGACTCAGCAAAAAAGCTGGAGTATCCATCCTCATTTCAGATAATGTGGACTTCAAGCCAATGTTAGTCAGAAGGGATAAAGAAGGACATTTCATACTGCTTAAGGGAAGCATAAATCAGCAAGATATAACAATCATAAACATCTATGCCCCAAACAGTGGCTCATCCATGTATGTTAAACAAATCCTTCTCAATTTTAGAAACCAAATAGACCATAACACAATAATACTAGGTGATTTTAACACGCCTCTCTCACCACTGGACAGATCTTCCAAACAAAAATTGAACAAAGAAACCATAGATCTCAATAACACAATCAATAATTTAGACTTAACAGACATATATAGAATATACCATCCAACCAAGAGCGAATACACTTTCTTCTCAGCAGCACATGGATCCTTCTCTAAAATAGACCATATATTATGCCACAAAGCTAATGTCAGCAAATACAAGAAGATAGAGACACTACCTTGTATTCTATCAGATCATAATGGATTGAAGTTAGAAATAAATGAAAGAGTAAAAAACAGAAATTACTCCAACACCTGGAGATTAAACAATATGCTATTATATGATGAATGGATAACAGAAGATATTAGGAAGGAAATTAAAAAATTCTTAGAGGTAAATGAGAAGAAAGAAACATATCAAAATCTCTGGGACACTATGAAAGCAGTACTTAGAGGAAGATTTATTTCATGGAGCACATTTAATAAAAGAAGTAAAACTCAAAAAATAAATGACCTAACACTACAGCTCAAAGCCCTAGAAAAAGAAGAACAGACCAACACCAAAAGTAGTAGAAGACAGGAAATAGTTAATAGTTTTTTTTTTTGTTGTTGTTGTTTTTTTGGAGTCAGTATCTTGCTATGTTGTTTAGGGTGTCCGGGAATTCCTGGGCTCAAGAAATCCTCCTGTCTTACCCTACTGAGGATATAGGACTACTGAATACACCACTGTATTCAGTTTCCAGTTTAAAAGAATGGTAGAAATGGTTATTATTCCCAGGACCAACATGAATTTCCTTCAAAGAAATGATACTACAGCTGAGTGCCCAACCAGCAAAAGTTAAACAGATAATGACGTTAGCTTTACTATCTGTTATTGAGGAACTTACTGGATGTCCCTTTTTTTCCTTCTTTTTTTCCATTTTTTAGTACTGGGGATTGAACCAGAGTGTTCTTCCACTGAGCTACATCCTCAGACCTTTTCATTTTGAGACAGGGTCTAGCTAAGTTGCCAAGACTGGTCTCTGAGTTGTAATCTTTTTGCCTCAGCCTCCAAAGTTCTTGGGATTATAGGCATGGAGCACAACAGTGCCTGGCCTTGGTGGATGTCTTAGACATTGTGTGTTCTATTTTTTTTTTTATACTGGGGATTAATCTCAGGGTCACTTTAACACTGAGTTACATCCTCAGCTCTTTTCATTTTTTATTTTGAGACAGGGTCTTCCTAAATTGCTTAGGGCCTCAGTTAGTTGCTGATCAATTTGAACTTTTGATCCTCTTGCCTCAGCCTCCAAAGCAGCTGAGATTACAGGTGTGCACCACCACATCCGGTTCTTCTGTGGAAATTATTTTAAAGCTACATAAACAAAAGAATGGATCCACATCAATAATGTGTACTTGTCTCACCAAGGATTCCATTAACTGAAAACATGTAGTTTTAGTAGAATGACAGAACAATAATTCTATAATTCTATAATTCTATAATTATATTTATATATATTATTATTATTATTTATATATATTATAATTCTATATATTATTCTATAATTATAATTATAGAATTATAGAATTATAGTGCCATCAGAAAACAGCTGGTTTAGATTAGTGTACAGTATAGTAATGCTGTTGTTTCTCCAAAATCTTAAATAGGTAGATCTGGAAAATAAAGGAGGGAATAGGTCTTGTATTACATCACATCAGGCAAGTCTTCTTTGCCAGCCAGTAATATATTTGATTTTCATTCCCAAAAGTTTGAATTTTGCTATTTTTAAAGCCTTAGTTGCTTCTACCAGGGGATAGGTATGACTTCTACAGAATGTCACCTTAATTCTCAAAAAGGAGGCAGGAATATGTTAAGAGCATAAAGGAATCCTCTGGGATGCTTCTGGTAATTCCATGTCCACAAATAAATATTAATGCATGCATATAGCAACCTCAAAGTGGCAAGGTGGGTATTTCAGACTCTTCGGCAGTGCAAGTTTGCAGCAATCTAATTGGTAGATATTCCAGCTGAATGTACCACGAAATACCAATGGGAGAGTAGGCAGGAGGCATATGGTTGTTCACTGTAATATTCTTTTTCTGTTTAAAATTTCATAATAAATCATTGAACAACAAAGAGGAGGAGGAAGGAATATAATTTTGAGATGCTAGCCTAACATAGGAAATATGTGTGAATTCTTTCTTTGCTCCTACCATGGAATATGTTAATACATTCTTGGATGTTAGACCATTTGACTGGTAGGAAGTGGTATCTCAAGTGTACTTTGTCTTGCATTTTCTTTTTTTTTAAACTGGAGCTTTATAGTTTTACATAGTAGTTGGGTTCATCCTGACAACTCATACATGCATGGAAATCAATTTCAGTTCATGAACCTCTCCTTTTCCCTCCTGTCTTCCTTCCCCTCTGCCATTCCTCTATCCTACTAGACTTCTTTTCACTTATCTATCAATTTATATTTGGTTCTTATTTTTATTTGTTTCTTTTAGCTATTCATACTTTCATAGAGTATAACCTCCCATTCTTTTTTTTTTTTTTTTTTAAGAATCAAGACTTCAAGACTTTTGACTGGGTATGATGATGGTGCACACCTGTAATCCCAATGGCTTGGGAGGCTAAGGCAGGAGGATTGTGAGTTCAAAGCCAGCCTCAGCAATGGTGAAGCACTAAACAACTCAATGAGGCCTGTCTCTAACTAAAATACAAATTGGGGCTGGGGATATGGCCCAGTGGTTGAGTGACCCTGAGTTCAATCCTAGTACTCACAGCCCTAAAAAAAATCAAGACTTACTTTAACCAGTATTTCCAGACAACAAATAGCATTTTTCCAACATAAAACATCTTTGTATTCCCACAATAAACCACAGTGGTCATGATTTATTATGATTACTTTTACATAATATTGACATTAAACTTGCTAATATTTTGTTTGGAATTATTGCATCTCTTCTGAGATTTGTGATTTATTGGGACAATCTTGTCAGACTTTGGTATTTAGTGCAGAGTTGTAAAGTTAGGAAAATGTTCACTGTACCATTTTTGAGATTAAACAATGCAGTTGAACTGCTTTAGTCTGGATTTTGATTGCTGACATTGTTACCATGCTCAAGGCTGCTAATGTAATTATTTCATCTTTGCTGTCAGTTCACCTAAATTTTTCTCCTCTTAAAGACATATCATAGAGATTTCAAACTTCCATGCCATCTATGTTTTGCCTTTAATATTTGCAATAGGAAGTTTCCCTTTGAAATAAACTCATTTAAGTCCTTACTCTAAATTTTCATTTTTGTTTTGGAATGTTTTACTCACATCAGCAAATACCAAAATATATAGAAAAACAAGACAACTTTTAGTGTTTGTTTTAGCTCAGGTATCCCAAGACGCCTTCTCTACTGACCCAATCTAGAAATGGTAACTTCTTGAGGTAAGAATACCTCTCTTTCCCTCTCATCAGGTGTTTTCACAAAACTCTGATATTTTTAAAATTGAATTCCACTGCTAGCTACCCAAATGGAGACACAGAGCCAAAACAGACCACATACAGGAACAAAAACAGTACCTACAGTTCAGGTGCCTCTACCGCTCCAACCTGAACTCAGGGTACACAGGGGCGAATTCCACTGTGCCCAACAGAATTCAGAACACAGTTAAGAAGTCTCAAGCCTTGACCTACAATGTCCAGTCCCTAGCATATTCTCCTCATTCACAGCCACCCCTGATGGAGGCAAGGTCCAGGAGTTGCACCCCTGGGGCCCAGCTGCACAACCTAGGCAGGCAGAATGGCCCTGGCAGAGTCTGGAACCTGCAGCTGGAAAACATGTTTCAGGGGCTTTCTCCCAAAAGTCAGCCAACACACATGTGTGGACCAGAGGAAGAAATAACTTCCCATGATGTGGAGTTACCCTGGTCATGTACTCACATATGAACATAGGAAATTTATGTCCAGTTCATTCCACTGTCTTTCCCACTTCCATTCCCCCTCCCTTCCCTTCATTTCCCTTTGTCCAATTCAGTGAATTTCTACTCTGGTTCCTTATGTTCTCTAGCCTTCTCTTCCCCTTTCCTTTATTTTACTCTAACTCCAGCACAATAGATACAACAATTGACGTATGAGTCTTTGCATTTGGCTAATTTCACTTAGCATGATATTCTCCATTTCCAGCCATTTACTGGAAAATGCCATAATGTCATTCTTTTTTCTGGCTGAGTAGAACTCCATTGCATATAAATATACCACAATTTCCTAATCCATTCATCTATTGACAGGCATCTGGGTTGATTCCATAATTTAGCAATTTCTTAATCCATTCATCTATTGATGGGCATCTGGGTTGATTCCTCAATTTAGCTATTGTGAATTGTGCTGCTATAAATACTGATGTGACTGTATTGCTGTAGTATGTCAATTATAGATGTTTTGGGAAATACCAGGGAGTGGGACAGCTGGGTCATATGATGGTTCCATTCCTAGTTTTTTGAGAAATCTCCATACTGCTTTCCAGAGTGGTTGTACTTGTCTGAAAACCCAAGAACAATGTACAAATGTAGCTTTTCCCCATAAGCTTGCCAGCATTTATCATTATTCATATTCCTGATCACTGACATACAGACTGGAGTGAGATGAAATCATGGTGCAGTTTCGATCTGCATGTCTCTGATTGCTAGAGATGTTGAACATTGTTGGACATTTGTGTTTCTTATTTTGATAATTTTCTGTTTAGTTCTTTTGCTCATTCATAGATTGGATTATTTATTTGGTGTCATTTTTAAGTTTTTTGTATATTCTGGATATTAATATCTTATTGGAGATATAGTTGGCCAAGATTTTCTCCCATTCTGTAGGCCCTTCCTTCATGCTCTTAATCTTTTCCTTTGCTGGATAGAAACTTTTTAGTTTGTTGGCATCTCACTTATTGACTCTTGGTTTTATTCCTTGCACTTTGGGGTGTCTTGCAGGTTCCTTATGAGCAAGATGGAACAACTCTTTAAACTTTTACCTTGATATTCCATAACTAATGATGAATCAGTATATCCTTTCCTAAACATAGATTGCATTGTGAATTCTCTGCAGATGGGTGAATTGTGTACCACATCAAACTGTCTCCCATATTACACTTTTGATGTTTCTCAAAGGAAGGAATTAACCAACTTTGATTAATGAGTTACAAATAAAGCTATTCATAAGTTTTTTTTATTCATAAGTTTTTATACAATAATAAAGTTAGAGCTTGGAGAAAATACAGTCTCTAAATCTTCATGTTCATAATACTTCTCAGCAGTGTAAATATTGTGCTGTTGAACAAACCTTGAGTCATGATTATAGGTGTTCCCACAGTGTGTCCACGCAGAGTGATTCTAACCATTGTGAATTTTCTGCTCAGTAAATTATGAAGTGTGACTAAAGATGTGGTTACTTTTCTTCTGTTCACAAGGTTCTGCATCAGTATGGTTTTTTCTCTGTCACATAAACTCTTCACATTCTTATGATTTCATTCTGGTATGGAAAATCATGTTAATTAAATTCTGAGTCAAGAAAAAAAGGTCTTTCCTCATTCCTCGCATTCATAGTTTCTCTCACCGGTCTGAATTTCCTGATGTTGATTAAAATCTGAGCCATAAAGCAAGGTCTTTCCACTTTCCTTACACTTACAGAGTTTCCTCTCATAAATGTTCTCATGTAGAGCAAGATACAAAACCCAAATAAGTCTTCCCATGTCACTTACATTCATAAGGTTTCCTACCAGTATGAATTTACTGATGTTGAATAAGGTGTGAGCTATGGATGTAGGCTGTCCCACATTTCTCACATTGGTAGGGTTTCCTTCCAACATGAACATATGGGTGTTGGGCAAAACTTGTGCCACAAATCAAGGTTTTTTCCACATTCCTTATGTTAATGTGATTTCTCATCAATATGAATTTTCTTCTTTTTAAAAGTGTTCTGTGCACAGATGTTTTACAAGTCATTATATCCTATGTGACAAAAGTTACCATACTGATGGTCTCTTCTTCTAAGAGACCACTCACACCAGCATATTTTGGCATTATTAGGGAAGTATAAATTGCAGTCAAAATGAAAGTTATGAGACTATGAGCGTGAAAAGAAAAAAATTACATGAGAGAAAAACATGTAAAGTTATGCACATGATAATTACTAGAAATTTCAAAGAAAAAACATAGGAAACTAATATACTTGATCTAATTTATGATTATGTTGGGATACCTGCAGATGTCTTCTCAGTAATTAAAATAATATTTGGTAATCTACAAGTTGTTTGTAAACAGGATACTCTAAATAAGATGTACAGAAATCTGGTTTGAAGAGAATTACATAGAAAAGTATAAAAAGTAAAAAATTCACATAAAAAGTGTCCTTAGTTCAGAAAACTGACAGATGGAGTATAGTCTTATAAAATGTAATAACCTGGCACAGAAAGCCAAGTAGGAAAATACCAAAAACTACATAAACTTTTTTTTTTTTTTTTTTTTGGTACTAGAGGTAGAGCCCAGGGGTGCTTAACCACTGAACCACATCTCCAGTTCCATTTTTTCGTATTTTATAGACAGGGTCTTGCAGAGTTGCTAAGTGCCTCACTAAGTTGCTGAGATGGGATTTGAACTTGAAATCCTCCTGCCTCAGCCTCCTGAGCCACTGGGATTACAAGTGTGCACCACTGGGCCCTGCTAACATAAACTCATTTTTAACAGCTCATTTCTCATGCTGGCATATGAGGAACACACTGTGTTTTACCCATGGATTCAACAAAGTTCAAAATCAAAGGAGAAAACAACTTAATATGTAATGTAAAAACCTGATTTAACTTAAAAAGTTGACTCATTGAAATCATACAGTATTGCTTAAACAAAACTTACAGAATTATTAACATCTCAATATTTAGTCTCTTTTCCTGTTTTTTTTTTAATTTGTTTTCATTTTTTCGTTTTTTTTTTTTTTTGGTAGCTGGGACTGAATCATGGGATGGAGTGCTTGCTTAACCACTAAGCCACATCTGCCACTTTTTATGCTTTATTTTAAGAAAGGGTCTTGCTAAGTTGCTGAGGCTGGCCTCCAACTTAGGATCCTCCTGTCATAGCCTCCCAAGTCACTGAGATTACAGGCATACACTGCCACAGCTGACTTTGGTATTTATTTTCAAGAGTAAAAATTTTTATTGAATCATTGATAAACAACATATATGTAACTTTTATACATTCATCTTAGGTTTTGCATTTTCTGCAGTATTCTACACTATTTCAATTGAAGCAAGTTTTTCATAGTATTTTTTCTTAGTATTTCCCCTACATGAGGAGTTTTTATAGGACCCATAAATCTGTTTCTTAAATCCAAAAACTTTCTTATATTTTTCACACTTTCAGGGCTTTGATCCAGTGTGCATTTTTATATATGGGCCAAATGAGGAGTTTTACACCTTTTTCTAGTCATGGTCTCTGACTGTATTTTGTTCTTTCACATATGTGAACAGAACCAATATGACTAGAGATGTTCCACACGTCTTTCACTGATATGAGTTTTTTCCATCGTGCAATCTCACACTTGGTAGAAAATCTGTGGTAATGAAGCATTTATACATTCTATGCTTCAGGTTATTGTCTAGTGTGAATTCTTTCATGCTTGTGAAAGGCACTGCAGTGACTGAAGGCTTTCCCACATTGTTTACTTAGATAGGTGTACTCTACACTGAAAGTCTGTGTTTTGTTAAGGAACTCTGATCTCAGAAGCCTTTCCCACATTGATCACATACATAGGGTTTTTATGTAGTAAGTCATTTCATATATTTGAACAAAACTGAACTATCTAAGTATTTTCTCACCTTGTATACATTCTTGGTGTTACTCCAAAGTGTTCTTTCATTCCTTGAAAGCACTGGAGATAACTGAGTGATTCCCATTTTGCTTGCCTTTGTATGGTTTCTCTCCATATCCCTGACATTCATATCATTTTTATCCAGTACGAGCTCTGAAGGGAACATTAACACACGAATGACCAATGAGGACTTCTCCACACAAATTGCTTTGACCTGCTTTTACTCATGAAGTTTTCTTGTTTATTATAGAATCTACAGTCCTATTGAATATTTTTCCACATTTTGATTACCTATTTATGTTCAGAGTCTGTGCACCATTTGATCTCTAAAGAGGCCAGGTTCCTGAAGATTTCCCACATTACATCTCTGTAGAGCTTCTTTTGGAAAGGATGGAGTAAAGCCCACTCCTGTAGGGTAAAGCTCAGAACCACAGTCTAAAAGTTTGAGCCACATAGTTCTTTCATCAGCTGAGGTAGTGTCCCTAGGATGGAGCTGCCAGAAAGCAGTAGTATGAATTTTCTGATGTTGGGTTAGGTGTGACCAAAGAGTAAATGCTTTCCCACACTCCATACATTCATATGGTTTTGCACCATTGTGAATTCACTGATGTTTAATGAGATGTGATCTTTGACTAAATGCTTTTCTGCATTCACTACATCCATAGGGCTTTTCTCCAGTATGAATTCTATGATGTTGAGTAAGGTCTGAGTCACAGCTGAAGGCCTTCCCACATTCCTTACATCAATAGGACTTCCCACCAGTATGAACTCACTTGTGGACACTGAGCTGTGAATGAAATCTAAAGGCCTTCCCACATTCCTTACATTTTAAAGGTTTCTCCCCAGTATGAATTCTCCTGTGACAAGTAAGACTTGATCTCAAAATAAGTCTTGCCACATTCTTTACATTCATATCTTTTCTTACCAGTATAAACAGTCTGACATTGAGTAAGTTCCAAGTCAGGAAAAAAGGTTTTCCCACATTCTTTTTCTTCATATAATTTTTCACCAGTGTGAATTAACTGATGTTGAATATAGTCTGAGGCAGAACTAAAGACCTTTCCACATTCCTTCCATGGACACAATTTCTCATTAGTATGACTTTTCTGATGTTGAGTTAGGTGTGAGCCATGAGTAAAAGCTTTCCCACACTCCTTACATTCTTAAGGTTTTTCAACAGTGTGAATTCTCCGATGGTTATTAAGATGCGATTGCAGACTAAAGGCCTTTTTGCATTCACTACATTCATGGGGCTTTTCACCAGTGTGAATTCTCTGATGACAAGAAAGTTCTGAGCCACAATTGAAGGCCTTCCCACATTCCTTACATTTGAAAGGTTTCTCCCCAGTGTGAATTCTCTTGTGACCATGGAGACTTGAATGTAAATTAAAAGACTTGTCACATTCTTTACATTTGTTTTCTTACCACTGTGAACAATTTGATGTCGAGGAAGTTCTGAATCTGGAAGCAAGGTCTTCCCACATTCCTTTTCTTCACAGAATTTCTCAGCATTGGGAATCAATTGATGTTGAGATTGGTCTGAGGCAGCACTAAAGGCTTTTCCACATTCCTCATATTCATGTGATTTCTTACCAGTATGAATTTTCTTTAGTTGTGTTAGGTGTAAGTCCAGAGTAAATGCTTTCCTACAGTCTTTTGTTCATCATTTTGCACCAGTGTAGGTTCTCTGATGTTTGAAGAGATGTGGTCTTTGGCTAAAGGCTTCTCTACAGTAGTACATGCATAGGGTTTTTCACTTGTATGAATTCTGTGATGCCGAATAAGGTCTGAGCCACAGCTGAAGGCCTTCTCACATTCCTTACACTGATAGGATTTCTCACCAGTATGAACTCACTTGTGGACACTGAGCTGTGAATGAAACCTAAAGGCCTTCCCACATTCCTTACATTTTAAAGATTTCTCCCCAGAATGAATTCTCCTGTGACAAGTAAGACTTGATCTCAAACTAAAAGTCTTGCCACATTCTTTAAATTCATATCTTTTCTTACCAATGTGAAAAGTATGATGTTCAGTAAACTCTGCAGGAAAAGAAGTCTTTCCACATTCTTTATTTTCACATAATTTCTCACCACTGTGAATTAACTGATGTTGAGTATGGTCTGAGACAGAACTAAAGACCTTTCCACATTCTTTATGTTCATGTGATTTCTATGCAGTATGTTGAATCAGGTGTGAACTTCAAGTAAAATCTTTCCCACACTCCTTACATTCATAAGATTTTTCACCAGTGTGAACTCTCTGATGGTTAATAAGATGTGAGTGCTGACTAAAGGACTTTCTGCATTCTTTACATTGATAGGGCTTTTCACCAGTGTGAACTCTCTGATGGTTAATAAGATGTGAGTGCTGACTAAAGGACTTTCTGCATTCTTTACATTGATAGGGCTTTTCACCAGTATGAATCTTCTGATGGCGAGTAAGGTCTGAGCTGCAACCAATCTTTACACTTTAAATCTCTCTCCACAGTATGAATTCTGTTATGACTACTAAGACTTGCACATGAACTAAAACACTTGCCACACTCTTTACATGTATAAGTTTTCCCATGATAGTGATGTATCTGAGATTGAGTAAGTTCCGAGTCAGGAACAAAGATCCTCTGACATTCCTTATCATCACAGAATTTTTCACCAGTGTGAATTAACTGATGTTGACTATGTTCTGTTCCAGAACTAAAGGCTTTTCTTAAAGTTTTTATATTCATGGGATTTCTTATCTTCATGAATGTTCTGATGTTGAGATAGGTATGAGCCACGAGTAAAAGTTTTCCCACATTCTTTGCATTCATAAGGTTTTTCACTAATGTGAATTCTCTGATGGTTAACAAGATGTGATCACTGACTAAATGCCTTTCTGCATTCATTACACTCATAGAGCTTTTCACCAGTATGAATTCTTCAATGTCGAGTAAGGTCTGAGCCACAACTAAGGGCCTTCCCACATTCTTTACACTTAAAAGGTTTTTGCCCAGTATGAATTCTCTTCTGACCAGTAAGAGTTGATTGCAAACTAAAAGCTTGGCCACATTCTTCACATTTGTTTTCTTACCAGTGTGAACTGTCTGAAATTCTGAATCAGTAAGAAATGTCTTCCCGGGATGCTTACACAGAATTTCTCACCAGTGTGCACTAACTAATGTTGAGTGTGGTCTGGAGCAGAAAAGAAGGTTTTTTCACAGTCTTTAAACTCATTCAGTCTCTCTGCTGTATTGAGTCTCTGGTGTTGAGTACGAGTCATGTCCTGGTTCATAGTAGGCATTTTTTCCTCCTTATTGTCCTGTTGTGTTTGAAACTGACTTTTGCCTTCCATATCACCTCTAGAACATAAACATCCAGATTGTGCTTCAACACATTTCCATTATTTCCCCTTAGAATAATTCACTTTCAAAAGTGATATTACTGTTATTTTTTTATAACTTCTTCATCTGATTCCTGGAATGTATGTCTGCAAGATAAGAAGGTAAATAGAGCTTTACTCTCCAAAAGGCATTAATATCCCGATGTAGGTGTAGACAGTAAAACTGAATGTAAAGCAAAAAGAAGTAAATGCCTGAAAAATTCCCAAAGTTTGAACCATATGAAAAAAGATAAAAAATAAATGTAAAAAAAAAACCTGAGGCATTTGATGAGAGACATAAAGTTCTGTTTTCTTCATATTCATCTGAGGGATTCAATAAAAAATGATCATCCAGCTGGTTATGGTGGCACATGTCTGTACTCCCAGTGACTCAGGAGGCTGAGTCAGAAGTATCACAAGTTTGAGACTAGCCTCAACAATGTAGCAAGGCCCTCAGCAACTTAGTGGGGCTCCATCTTGAAAAAAAATTAAAGGTCTGGGGATGTAGTTCAGTGGTAAAGTGCCCCAGGTTCAGTCCCAGGTACCTCCCCAATCCCCCCAAAATTTTTAAAAAAGATTGCCCTGTTACCACATCAATAACAGAAAAACAAGTTAAAGAATTAAGGCTGTGTTTAATTCAATATGATATAATCAACCTTCAGTACACATTAGACATTAAAAGTATGGGAAACTAGACTAACCAGGGCTTGTTTTTTCTGAACCTGAATTCTCTTGTCTGTCCTTTAGTCTTTTTAATTTTTTAATTTTTTTGTAGTTGTAGATGGACAGCAGGCCTTTATTTTATTTGTTTATTTTTATGTGCTGCTAAAGATCAAACCCAGTGCCTCACACATCCTAGGTAAGTGCCTGGCCACTGAGCTACAGTCCCACCCTATCCTTTAGATTTAACCAGTATTCTGCCACTTCCTTGTTACTGAAATCAGAAACCCTTTTAGCCTATTATCCTAATTTTCAAGCACTTGCTTTATTGGATCTTCCTTAATAGAGCCCTTCATGCAGAAATGTACAGAATGTATAGGCATGTTCCAGTTACAGAAAAGAATAAAAAATTTCTTAACCCATTAATTCCCAAGTTTTCAATTCTGTGAATATTTCAATGAAATTGACATTAAATGGGTTAGAAATCATAAGCTAGATATTACACATATTATTATAATCACATTACTGTCATTTATTATAATAAAGTTATTACTATAATTTTATTAAATGTTATATAACTATGTTAAATATTCTGTACTATATTTACATACATGTGTGCAAATTCTGGGACTATGACCCAAAATGGGTTAATATATCATATAGTCTTTGTTCACTCTTCTAAACCTAAAATGAAATTAGAAAATCAGTATATATTATTTCAGAGAATGGATAAAGGATATGTACAATCAAGGGTAAAGAACATAAAATAAGAAAAATTCAAGAGGTAGTAGGTCAAATGAGAACTAAGGCTACAAAGTAGAGGATAAAGAAATGTATAAATAAATAAAATTTTAAAAAAGACCTGAAGAACCTTGATCCCAATAACCTACAATATAATGACATGGGAGAAAAAGAATAGCACCTAACCTTTTTGTAATAAGAGGCATCTGGAGTAAAAAGAAAGTTCTCTCAGAAAAGGCTCAGTGTGTAATTTCAGGCCTTTAACAGAGATTTTTTCAGTTAAGTAATACTCAAGCTGGATATTTCGGGGGTGCTGGTGCCTCACTAAGCAGCAGCTATCCTGTATGATGGCTACCCAATGACTGCTACCCACACTCACGGGCAAGGTCCTCTCAACTCATTCTTTAAAACAATCCAGAGTTGTTGCCCTTTCCCCAATAAATAGAACATATCTGACTGATAAAGCAAAGTTCAACCAAGCAGATATATATAAAAAAAGACCACATGGGTAAGAGCTACAAATTTGCACCTGGTACTTCAGTTAAAGAAGAGAGAAAAATCATACAAATTTTTAGAAAAAGACACAGAGCATTTCTGAACTGTGCCAAGGATGCAGGTCTTCATTGATGTTGGTTACTGCTCATTTTACAAAACGCATTCCATTTTCCCAGAAGAAGAGGTCACAAATGCCCACTAGTTATTTAAAAATAAACTAAAGTAATTGCAGGAATTTCTAAGTTCAAATTCTGAATCTTACCCAGTGAGATGAGGTGACTCTAGTTCTTCAACATCACATGTCTGTACAAATCCCTGTTTCAGACCCATGCATTTCCCTTCCTCTAAGAGAAATCCACAGCTACATTCCTGAACATCATCAACTGCTAGAAGCACAAAAACAAATATTAATGGTGAAATCTGATCAAACATTTTAGGTGGAAAGGGAAAATGTGGAAAAGGGCACTCCAGGGAGCTGGAGAAAAAAGGAACAAAAATCAGAGCTGGCAGCCTGAGGGATGGGAGGAAATGTATTAGTAAGTGTGACTGAAGCCGAGTGCTTTCAGGCTCTCCACACTCCTCAGGCTCAGTCACCACATCCTGTGACCTTCCTGAAATACAAGGCACTAGGATGGCAGCCCAGAGCGTTACACATCACAGCAGTCCTTTGTGAGGTCACTGAGAGACTGCGGCAGGCTGCAGTGACTACCTCCAGATTTAAAACATGGAGAAAGTTGGGGCTTTTGTGGGTTGTTCATTTTCCTTATGTTTTGTGTAAGTTACTTTCAGTTGAATTTTCTGTCAAAATTGGAAGAATGCTTTAAGAGCATGCTCCCTAACTGAATACTATTTTCTGTGGACCATGTATAGGATCTTGTGCTCCCTTCATTAGGTATATGTTTTGTTAATAAAACTAGGTTCTATGATTTCCTGGCAAGATCCCAAATCTCTATGAATTCTGTGTCTGGTCATACTGCTAACTAAAAGCATCACAAAATGTCACATACTGAAATAAATACCAACCAATGCTAAATTCAATTTTAACAAATTGAAATACCCCATTCTATGGAGTAAATAATATTTCTCATATTGTGAGTCCCCTGTAGCCACTTGGTTCCTCCTTGTAAAGCTGCAATTTTACAATAAAAGTGTCTTCTATTCCCTCTACTGAAGTTAATTTCTCCTCTCTGTCAGAAGACTAGGACTCAGGAGATATTGAATGCCCAGTTAATTGATTTGGGACTGGTTGGAAAAAAGAGAGGACATCTAGTGAAGGCATGGAACTGTTTTGACAATCATCATTTACCACCTTGGAGTAAATCAGGTAATTAGTTTAAGGACAAGTGATAAAAATGTTCACAAGCTGTAAAATAAATGATTACATTTTGGAAACAATTTGACTCAAATGGGTCAAGAGTTGACCAGTTCTCCTCTGGATTCTTCTCTTGGTGAAGCAGCCATGAGAAGACAGAGCTAGAGGAAAAGAATGATGAAAGTTCAGTCTTTCCTCAAAGTTTTCAAATGGAGAAATGAGAAAGGTCATTTTCTTCCCTGGAGGAAGGTCAGAAGTAGTCTGGGAAAATCCTGGCCCTATCCCAACCAGAGAGATTCTACTCAAAGCAATATGGAGCTTCAGTCTAATTACTTATGCCAAATTCATGACTTGAATCTAGGTATGAGATAAGGTCATTTTAATTTGCCCTAAGTGTTCTCTACAACTATACAAACCCAGGATCATCTCAAGGGCGATGGAATTTTCCAACTGGAAGTCAACAGTAACTGCCCTCAGCTGTCCTATATATTTCCATAATGGTAACTTTTATTTCCTCCATATCCAACAAAGTTTATTACACCTACTGACTGAGCTTCATCCAAAGCATTCAAGAGGGATCATAAAGCTAAAGATAAGACTGAGGCCACAATAACCCTCACCAGACTGAATGACATTCAGTGACATGACTAATACACACAGCCTAAGCAGTCTTTACTGAGACAAAAACAGACATGTACAGTCTTGGCTCAATGGGACTATCAATTCTCATTAATCTCCAAGTCCTGACACTCTCTTCTTTTTTCTGCTTTCTGTCCACATCCTTACAACATTTTAACTCAGCATATGTCTTGGAGAAAGTGAGAACATGGTTCTGATATTCATTCCCACTCTAGGATGAAAACAACAAAAACACTGAACAATATTATGTTTGGGCAATTTATGTGTATGTATGTGTGTTTGTGTGTGTTTACTTTAAAATAAAGAAAAAATGAACCTACATAAAATTATCAGATTAGCTTTATAAATCTCCATGTCTCTTCCCTTAGAATCATCAAAGGTCAACTCATGCCTTTATCAATCTTTATTCTCAAGCAATCAGTTAAAGCCTGTTATCATCCTCATTTAAGAGATTAGGAAACAGGTAACTTGCTCAAGTTCACTATTAAGAAATAGTATAGGGTTGTTGAACCCAAAGCTTGGATTTCAGGATTTAATTTATAAAATGGTGAAAGATGACCTAAATGTTGCCCTTATGGAGGTAGATGCCATTCCCTGTTATGACTGTGATTTGCTGATACTGAAGGAGAGTGAGGAGCTGGACAACAAACTGTGGGCTGAAATACATCTGTGTTTGGAGAGCACATTGGCCTTGAGATACTATTATATACTTTGAAGGAGTAACTAGTTCTGCTTCTTGCCAGTCCTCCTGGAAACCATGTGGAAAGAAACAGGAAACAAACAGTTCATTTTGGATGCTACAGTGATATTTCAAATAAAATCAAGAAATATTCATTGCCAAGAGGAGTAGGCCAGACCCTGAATGCAACTTTCTGTGAGAAGGAATGATATGAAAAAGGGTTGCAAAAAGGAGGCGCAGAGATATAACTGGTAATTCAAGTTGGTAAAACAGCTACCTATATTTTTAACAGCTTTATTGAGATAGAATTCCATACTAGATAATTAGCTCATTTAATTAAACAATTCAATGGATCTTAGTGTATTTATATATATGTGCAACCATCCCAAGTCTCTTTCAAGAATATCGTCAATACAAAAAGAAAACCTATACCTTTTAGCTATTACTCCTCCTCTTACCCACCTAGACTTAAATAATGAATGATCTAGCTTTTTTCTTTATAGATAACTCTACTGTGGACTTTAACACAAATGGAATCATTAATACATGGACCCATGAGCTGCCTTCTCCCATTTATCATAATGTTTTCAAGGTTCCTCCAAGTTGTAGCAAGTCTAAGCATTTAAAACTCTCTATAAGTAATATTTCTGTATATAGGTGGACCATATTGTTTATCCTTTGTTCCAGTAATGTACATTTGGGCTGTTTCCAATCTTTGACTATTATAAAAAAATGTGGCTATAGGTTTTCATGGACAAGTCATTGTGTACCTATTTTGTAATTTTCAGAATGTAAATTAAGGTCTTTTGTTAAATTTATTCTAAAGTAATTTCTTCTTCATTACAGTACTAGGTCAATTTCAATTAAGGTTTGTTCACTGCACACATACAAGGATACAACTGATGTTTACAGATTGATCCTATATCCTCAACAGAACTCAGTTCTATTTTTTCCTGTGATGTGTCTTGATATATTAGGATTTTCTATATAGTGTCACCTGCAAATGGAGATGATTTTATGTGTATTCCAACCTGGATATCTTTATTTCTTTTTCTTGTCCAAATGCTCTGGCTGGAACCTCCATAGTGTTAAATAGAAATAGCAAAAGTGGATATCCTTGCCTTGCCCCTGATCTTATGGGGAAAACAGCTAGGCTTTCAACATTATGATGGTAGCTGTATACCTAGATGCTCTGTATCATGTTCAGGAAATTACCTTTTATTCCTAGTTTATAGAATACTTTATCATGAAAGGCTTTTGTTAAAAATGTCTTTTTTTCTGTCTATTGAGAAGATTGTGTGATTTCTGTTTTTTATTATATTAACATGGTGCATTACATTAATTGATTTTTGGATGTTAAGCCAACCTTGCATCCCTGGGATATAGTCCACAGTGTCATGTTGTATAATTCATTTTGTTACTGAACTTGGCTTACTGGTACCTTGTTAAAGATTTTTGCACCCTTATTCTTATAAGGCATGCTTTGACTCATTTTGGTATCTAGGTGGTACTGCCCCCTAAAAAAATCAGGAGCTTGGCTATATTCTTCAATAACAACAGAGAAGATACTAGATGAACTCAGGGTCAGTAGCAGGAGTCCTCTTGAAACAGTTTAGGTTCTGAATGTCAAGTAAGAGATGGCAATTTTAAGGGGCCAAATTACAATGAAATTGTCTTCTAAGTTTGGGCAGAAAAACCTAAAAAAAAATCTATTGTTGCCCAATTCACTCTTTCAGAAGAATGTATTAGTGACAGTTATTCCAGGTAAAAAAAAAAGATTTTTGGTACCAGGGACTGAATTCAGGGGCACCTGACAACTGAGAACATCACCAGCCCTATTTTGTATTTGATTTAGAGACAGGGTCTCACCAAGTTGCTTAGCACCTTGCTGTTGCTAAGGCTGGCTTTGAACTCTTGATCCTCCTGCCTCAGCCTCCCAAGTCACTGGGATTACAGGCATGCATCACTGTACCTGGCTCCAGGAAAATTTTTTACATCTAAGAAAAAAAAAAAAAAAACAGGACTGGGGTTGTGGTGTGGTAGAGCACTCATCTCACAGGTGCAAGGCACTGAGTTTGATTCTCAGCACTGCATATATATAAATGAATGAAAAGGTCCATCAACAACTAAAAAAAAATTCTAAAAACATTTTTAAAAAATCATTAAAATGAAATTAGAAGCTCTGTGTCTAAAGATATTTAAAGATTTGAAAAGTGTGATAACGTTCTCCTGTATACAAAGAAAAATCACACAAAAGAACAGATTAAAGTTATCACCCACCAGTCCAACAGGAATAAACAATAAATAATGATCTCACAGATCTAAAGCCAGACTACATAATCAAATACATAATCCCAGGAAAGGTGAGAAAGTGGTTAGACTATAGGTAGGAGTTAGTAGAATTCAAGGATAAGAGAAAATAGGCAAAATATTCTTCCTTCCTTTCTGCAAAGAATAAACTACAAGGAGTACAAAGGATGACAAATATCATAGACAGTATAGTGTGTAAAAAACAATAGGTACTAGTGAATGGAACAAAATCTACCAGGGAAAGGGATAATAATTATTAGGGAAAAAAGGAAAGTCAGAGTGTATCAATGTACAAATACACAGACACACTAAAACTGAAATACAAATTAGGTTACTGAGCACACACCTGTAATCCCAGCAACTCTGGAGGCTGAGGCAGGAAGATCATAATTTTGAGGCCAACCTAGGCAACTTAGTGAGAAACTGACTCAAAAAAAAAAAAAGGTCTGGGGATATAGCTCACTGGTAGAGGGTTCTTGGTTTCCATCCCTAGTAACACACACACAGAGACTTTTAAAAAAAGTAAACAGAAAAGAAATTAAGGGTCAATATCTAAAATTGCTTTAACATACTACCAATATCTAAAATTGTTTGTAATCCATAAGAATAATTTCCAGAAATGAAACAGAAATAAATATAAAGAAAATATACAACATTTTGTTGAAGGGGAAAATGACCTCATATTATCAGTAACAAATATTACCAAAAAGAATTACAAATGAAACCCTTGGAATCAATATATAGATCCAGTCACAACTACAAAAAAGGAAATTCAGTTGTAATTAGATTTATGCAATGCTGAATTTTGGGAAATTGCTGGCTGGGACAGTATATGCATGCACGGCTCCTGAGTGGCCAGAACCCTCTCACGAGAGTGCTCAGGATGGGGTCTCCCGTGTAGGGTGACAGTCAGCTGGCCTATGGTGGCCTCTGAGGTACTGTCAGGGTGCAGCCTAAGCTGGGTGACAGTGAAGTAGACGAGTTCATTTGCAGAGTCCTCCAAACCTAGGCTCAGTGCTCCATATGCCCCGACTCATCTTCAACCACGTTTTCTCTCTCAGGCCTCAGTCTCTGGTCCTGGTGTGTAAAACACTCACCCCTGAACCAGCTGGGCCCACGTTCCAGTCCAGCCCAGCCCCTGGCTCACCGCCGGGAGACTTCACTCCCTCAGCTGTGAAGCAGACACACCCACACGTGCGTGTCTCGGAGACAGGAAATCAAATGCACCACCACCAGAGCTTAGCCCCGACTGACACAGTGTGAGGGCTCCTGCATCCCAGGATGATCACGGGCAGCTCCTAGAGTCCCACCCTCAACTGTGCCCTGGACAACACTGTGTGATGGAAAGACGAGAGCCCGGCGTATTTCTTGGGCTGGACACACCTAGGCGAGTGCTGGCGTGACCACAGACCCATGTGGCCCACCCTGCTGCTGCCCCCACTTCCAGCTACATCGGCCCCCAGGCTCCAGCCCCACCATCCCTGCCATGGAGGAGCGAGCAGGTGCACAGGTGGCCACGTCACTGCCCACGTCCCTCCGTGGGTGAGTGGAGTTGCAGTGCCAGCCCAGCAGCCTGGCCCCTGAGCCCTGGCCCCTGAGCCCTCGTGACTCCCGCTGTGTGGGACCACTGAGCCCTGGCCTCTCCCACGCCCTCTGCCACTCTCCTTCTCACATGGACACTCTGCCTGTGAATGGCCCCTTGGAGGCGCAGGCCTGCTCCAACTGCCCCCTTCCCTCACAGAGAGATGGCCCCAGCACTTGGGGGCTCCCGGTGCCCTCTCTGAGCACAGCTTGGAGGATGTGATAGGAGACACTACCTCATGCCAGGGGAGTGACAGGGTCTCACGCCAGGACTGGCACTCCCGTGACCCCAGGAGGGGCCCTGCACAGGCCAGGGGATGCGTTTCAAGCCTGTCCTTGATGACAAGCAGTAATTGAGGGACTGCATTCTGACAGGGAGGCCCCGTCCAGCCTCTGCCAAGGACGGCCTGCTCTTGTGTTCTGTGAATCTGGTTAGAAGGGACAGGCTCTCCAGGCACAGGACAAGCTGGTTACTGTGAGATCATCCCAGTGGCGTGTGGGACACGGCGTTCAGAGAGAGGAACTGCCAGTTGCATGGCCCTTTGTGGCCTGGGAGCTGGGTGAGTGGCCCAGACAGCATGGTGCCCACTTACTCAAAGCCACAGCTCCCTGGAGGAAGAGTGTGTGGGGGGGGGGGCGCAAGGGAGCCAAGCAGCTGGGGGACGCAAGGCCGTGTGCACAGATGCTGCGAGCACCTGTGCTCTGTGTCCCGCGAGTGTGACCATACAGGGGTCCATCAGCTGCTGGCAGAGGGTCCGGGACACCTGGAGCTTGGGGAAAGAGGCGTCACCCTGCTGTCCTGGGGCAGAAGCATTCGGAATGTGACCACGTCCCCACCTGTCGCTGTGTTCTTGGTTCCCAGGGCACGCTGGCCCCCACTCTGGGAGTGAAGGCGAGTCAGACAGGGTCTTTCAGTCTGGGCTCAGTCTGGGGTGCCCTCGGGTAGCCTCAGGGCACAACGGTGGCGGGGACCAGGAGAACAGCGTGCTCACGCCTTGCAGGCTGGCAAGGGGGTCTCCTGGGCTTCCTGTCTGGTCTCAGTGCAGGGTGGCGAGGACCCTCAGCTGTCACCTCCTGCTCTACCTTCCCCACCCGGGGCGTGTGCTGGCCCCTCACGTCCCTCAGTGGCCTTGAGGGGCCCTGCCACAGAGTGACCGGGAGTGCTGTGTGCCCCTCTCAGCAGGCAGCCACCTAGCTCTCAGTGTCCACTCCTCGCTTCTCACTGGCCTGTGACTGAGAGCATGGCCTGGACCCTGTGGCACCTGGTGAGACCTGTGGAGCCTGACTGGCCTCTGAAACAGGCGGTGGAAGGACACCGTCACACTGAGGTGGGCAGACCCACAGGGGCTGCGAGAACCAGGACGAGAGCACATGTCCTGCCTGGGCCTCCCTGAGCTGCCTGAGCTCCTGCCACCAAGGGGGCGCCAGAGCTTCCACGGCTTCCAGATGCCGCTGCTGAAATGTGATGGGAAGCCGCCTGGTTTCTGCAGGCTGGGGTGGGGGTCACAGCCCTGTGTGCCCTCCTGCGCTCAGAACGGAGGCCCAGCCATGGTCCAGGTGGAGGGCAGGGAAAGGAGAGGCCCTCGGTGTTTCTCCTTCCAGTCCCTGTGGGACACAGGGCAGGCTGTGAACTCCAGCCACCCTGCGGGAGGAGCCTGGGTCCCCGAGTCAAACTGTGGAGACCTTGGCCTGTCTACCTAGGAAGGGGCCCTGTCTGTGCTCCTGTGTGTCCCAAGTGGCAAGTGGAACTGTGCAAAAGCCCTTCTTCAAACCTGAATGGACCCAAGGGCTCCCAATCTCATACCCAACACCCCGCGTTCAAGTGCTCCTCTGAATTTCAAAAGGGTTCGTGCGACACATATCACATCTCGGGGGAAATAAGGGCGTCGTAGTAATATTTCCCAAGTCATGCAATGACTTGAAAAAGCCCCAACAGTCCAGACTAAGGAGTGCATCTCTCCATGAGCAGTCTGGAAATCTAATTTCCGATGATGTTGTTGAAATTGTTTCGAGTCCAATAGGGAAGGAAGGGAAACTTAATTCTTGAGGCATGCCTGAGTGTGCTCAGTGCCAGATGCTTTCACATGCTGTTTCATTCAGTGAGAAGTCCAAGATGCTAAGCTGTGGCGCCCTGTGACCTTAGAAAACCACTTCAGCAGACTAGGAAGGTGCAAGCAGCAGGTATCCAAACTGGTTTAAATAATAAAGGGAAGGTATGGGCCTCTGCACCTGGAAAGCCAGAGCTAGGGTGGGCTGCAGGCTTGGTTTGTTCCAGCAGTGAAACCACAGGAGGGAATGTGACAGTGCCATGCAAACAGGGACGTCTTGGGGAGTAGGGGTGACCCTGGAGGATGGCCTGTCAGCAAGCGTAAATGAGACCTTCCCAGGCAAAGCGGGCATCTGGTCATCTGCACCAGAGGCCAGAGCAGCCTTAGAGGCAGCTGTCCCCCTCATCTTGCAAATCAGGAAATGGAGACTCCTGGAGGGGGCTGCCTTCCCTCAGTCCACCATGTCATCAGGAGAACCTGCTCCATCAAGAGAACCTGAGGCAGCAAACCCGGGGGGGTACCAGCTGCCTCAGGAGAGCAGGCAGGCGTGTGGGTGCTGGGAGACCAAGGCCACGCCTCTGCCACCCAGTCTGATCACGGCTTCATCATCTCGGGGCAGATGTGAACTGGCTGCACCTGCTGATCCAGGAAATCGTGGTCACCCTGGGCAGCCAAGGCAGGGGGCAGCTGCTGAGCAGTACAGACTCCCACAGGGACCTAGTAGGAGGGATGCTGGGCTGGGAGGACTCCTGGGCTCCACCTTAGTAACGGGTTCTCTTTATCGCTTCCCCTCCCTGCAGTTAAAATTCTTCAATCACGAATGTTAGTTTAGAAAATGTTTTTACTCACAAAAATCTTTTTTTTTTTTTTTTTTTTAAGAAGTGCCCTCAGGGTGTGTGCTTGCGATCCAGACCGCTCCCCACCAGCCCCTATTGCTCGCTGGCTTGTTTCACTTCTTTAGTTCCATGAACGGCACATTCACTGAGCTGTCTGAGGAGCTCGCCTCAGGAGCCAGCCGAGGCCAGTCGGGGATCCTAAAGGGACAGCACCTGTGTTCAAACTCCTCATCTGGAACGCTGGATGGGTTTTCCTGCACGTTTTCAGGGATTTCATGGTTTATTCTGGACAGAAAACCTAGAGAGGAGAAGGTGCTGTGACTTCCCCTGCTGTTGCCTGCTAAGAGTGGGCTGGGGTGGCAGGCCAACGCGCCACTGGACTCTAGCTGCCAGCTGCTTCTTGTCTCATCCGATCTGGTCCTCCTGCTCATCCTGGGTGCAGACAGGATGCTGGGTGGGACTGCTCACCCTGTGATCAGTGAGGGCCTGCGTGTGTTCCCGCCCCCAACACACTGCTGGCCTCTGGTCATTGGCTACCACCCAAGGCCTTGCAGGATGGTGTCCTGGAGAGAGCACTCTGCTCACAGGACCTGGCCTTCCTGTGAATTGGCAGCTCACTTCTGTTCGACAGGCTTCAGGAGCCAGTGTCCCTGTGCATGGCTTGGGCTGCTCCCCGCCATGCTCAGAACCATTGCCCAGTCCCGAAAGGGCTACAGGGATGCCTGGAGGGAACTGGAGGCCAGGTGTCTCCCTGCCCGCTGGAGGGCATGTGGAGGCCAGGAGGGGCGAGGCTGGCACCACCTCATTTCCTAGGACGAGCTCCTTCCCGCATCCCACCTGACCTGGAGCTCCAGTGTAGGTGGGGACCGAGGGACCCAGGCACTGATGGCCACCTCCCTCCAGGGGAGAGAACCCTGCGCTTTCTCCTCTTCTCATCTGGAGCCGAGGCCGTGCCTCCCCGGGGGCAGGTGTGGGATCCCAGGGTGGGGCTTGGTGCTTCCCACCTCTCCTCTCAGCGCAGGGCTTCTTGCTCCTGGGCAGCCCCGTGGTGAAGAGGCGATCCTGGACAACAAAGGCCAGAGCGGTTCCTGGCCACCCGGGCCGATCGCTTTCCACTCTGGGTCTCCATCTGCTTGTTAACGACAACAGTAACAATGATCAGTGTCATCGCTGGGGCACGAACCACCATCTTTGCCCCCAGCATCCTATTAAGCATCCCAAGGGTGATCTGTGACGGAGGAGTGGGTGATGGCAGTAGTTGGTGTTCCAGATGGGGAAGCTGAGGCACAGGGCCAGAAGTGACAGCTGGGCAGGGAGCAGGTGGGAAGGTTCCAGACCACTCTGGACCCCTGCTCCCCTGCTCCCCTAGAGAAACGGGGGTCCAAGCTGGAGCAGGCCCTCACCTGGGGAACCTGGACAGAGGCGGCTCCCAGAACAGGCTGAGACTGCGTGCCTCTCCGGGTCCTGGCTGTGTTAGATCCTCAGAGGCTCCTAGCCTGCAAGAAAGATGGTGACCAGAGCCACCGAGACCATGACCCAAGATGCCCGTGAGATTGCCGCCTCCAGCCAGAAAGCTCTGCCCCCCGAGAGATGGACGTGTGGCCCTGGACTCATCCACTCTTCTATGCCCTCGTCCTCCCAGCTCCCAGGACTGACCCAGTCTACCAAGCAGGCCTCCCCCACCCTGGAGCAGGCCTGTCCTCCAAAGCAAGTCTGTCACCATCCCCACCTTGCAACTCAGTGTTGGTCACCTCTTGTCCCTGCCCCACGTTGGAGAGGAATCCAGAAGTGGGGTCTGCAGCAATAAGGAGGGAACCTTAGGCACACATGAGACTCGGAGGCCACCTCAGGCACTGCCTGCTGACCAGCTGCTCACCGGGGAGGGGAAGGGCAGGTCATGGTCCCAGTGTGCACAGCTCTGTGTGGACCTGCACTCTCTGTTCCGGCCACGGTCCACTCATCACCAGCAGTCTTCTCATCTGGGGGAGAGGGACAGAGGCAGGGCCAGCTCAGGGCAGCAGGAGGATGGGGCCCAGTGCCTGGCCCTGCTCAGTGGCCCCGGCTGTTACCGACCCACCACATGGTCACTGATTCGCCTTGTGGTGGTGGGGAGCAGTCACTCCTGCTCCTGCCTGTGCTCACCTTGCCCAAGCGTCCCTGCCCTTCCATCGCCCTGTGTGGGGCCCCTGCTTCCCTTGAGCTCATGCTTGGCTGGAAGAGCCTGAGGACACAGGTGGCCTCAGGGTGCCCTCTGGACGCCTGGCCTGGGATGCATTCCCAGTTCTGATTTCCATGTGAGCATGGAATGTGCCTGCTCGGGGGACTCCAGCAGGAACGCCCAGACGTCCTCGCACACGGGACAAACCGCAGCGTCCACTTAAGGAAGGGCCACATCCCTTCCAACTCCTGGAATGGGTATTCAGGTCTCAGGTGCAGCCAAGCCGGGAGCCCTGGAGAAACGCAGTCCAAGGACGGAGGCCAGTGCCCCACCCGCTCCCGCGCCCAGGAACACCCTCCTCCGACCCGGGAGGACTACGTGGCCGTTCCATGCCCAGCGAGCATGAAGTGCAGCAAGTGTTATCACAAAGGTGCCGGTCGTTCTGTGGGACGTGGACGCCGGGAGCCGCACCCAGTGCCTGGGCTGCGGGCGTTTCCTCCCCACGCAGAGAAGAAAGGGTGCGATCTGTCCCTGGAGCTGGCGGCGGCGGCTCCTCTGCACCTCCTCTCTCCGCCATGATCTTATTAGCGGCCTTGTCTTCAGTGAGCGCGATCTGAGAGGCCAAGTGTTTGGCATTTCCCTCCTGTCCGCTTGCTCACGGAGGAAACTCACCTGGCAAAGGGCAGCAGCTTCTCCTGGGACCTCTAGCTCCCTCACCCGCATCCCAGAGCCGGCTGCAGTTCTCCACTCGTCCACCAGGAGCTGGTCTGGGCAGGTCCTAGTGCCAGGCAGAGTCCGGCACTCGCCCAGTCTCCTCTGCGTCCTTTCTGAGCTCCGCAGCCTCTGGCCTCCTCCTCCCAGCCTGGGGATCCCCATGAGGGCGGGGCCGGTGCAGACCGCTAAGGCAAGGGCTCCCCGGCCCTTCCCGCATCGCCCTGCAGTCCACCCACCCTCCCGGTCTGGGAAAGAGAAGAGACCACCAGGAGCTGCAGGAGCTGCAGCCTTCTGTGGGACAGCCGGCGAGTCCTGGGTACTTCTCCACGCCCAAGGCCTCCTCTCAGGGCCTCACAATCAGCGCCAGTCACTGAGCACCCACTTGCTGCTCAGAGCAGGCTGCCGAGGGAGACCTTAGGCCCTGAACCAGCCTACTTGGTGGCTCCCAGAGCCAGAGCGTGAGCGGCAGGAGCTGCAGAACCCAACTGCAGTTGGGGCCTTGGCCCTGCACTGCGTGGCCGGCTCCATCCATTAGGACGGAATGCGGTTGGTGGGTGCCGCCTGAGCACATGTGGAAGGGACCACAACAGGGATGGGCAGTGTTGCTATGCAGCTGGAAGGAGAGGTGACTGAGTACCCCTGGTGCCCGGGAAAACACTGCCCCTTCTCCACATGCTAGGAGCCTGCGGGGTGGCCCTTTTGTGGTCATCCACAGCTCTGCAAGAATGTGGGCAGGTGATGAAGCAGGTCTGGCTGTTGCAGGTTCCTGACGGCAGCTTGGGAAGCAGGGGTGCACAGGGCAGGGGTGGAGATCACTCCGTCAGCCCTTCTCAGGAACCAGTAGCAGCTTGGCACACAGGCTGCCTCCTCCTGGGTGGAGCTAGTCTTAAGGAGCCTCTTACTGCAAAGGGACAGTCCCCAGTTAGGGGACAGTGCCAGCAGTAAGGAACATCCCTTGACTCGGTTTCTTCCTGCACAGTGCTCACCTGGGGACCAGAGGCCCCTCTGCCATTGTGAGCCTGCCAGCCTGTCCTCCAGCACAGCAGCGCATCCTGGGAGCTGACCCAGCCCTGGGGCCTTCTGTGGCTCTATCAGGGTGTGGGGCGGGGCCCAGAGGAAGCCCCCTCTCACTCTTCTTACCCTTAAACTATTAATTCTGAGTCACAAAAGTTTTTAATATCTTTTTTAAAAGCCCTGCAAATCAGCAGAAAGCACTGTAGATGGATTTTCTGTCTCCAAAACAAGAATGGAATAAGGAAGCCTTCCGGGCTGCAGATCCTCTGGATGTGCAAAGAAAGACACTGGCTATTTCCCCTATTTTTCTTTTTTATTGCCCGCCCCCCTCTTGTTGCTCCCAAACAGAGCCTAGATTTCTTATCTCACTGGAAAATTCTAAAACGGGACAGCAAGAGAAAATTTCAGTAGCAAAACTTCCAGAGTACTCTCAAAGGCCAAGGAAAGATAAGAGCAAAGAACGCCTGTCCCTGCTGGAGACTTGAGCCAGGTGGGATTCCCGTGCCTGGAAGTCCTGCAGCTTTCCGAGGCTGTTCCTAGTCTGGGAAGAGAGGACTGGAGGCAGGAGGGGACAGATTAGAAAATGAAACTTGAGTAGGTGTGAAAATAAAGAAGATGGGTGCCTTTTAGATTATTCTAAGCCTCTCTTTCAAATGAATGAATTATGTTTCAGTGCCCGATTCCAGATTATCTTCTATACTTGCATTATTCTGAGATTTACCGGGATAAAATGACCCAGCTTAGTTGCGATAATCCATCGCAGTTGTAACAACTGCCTCGGTGCCGCTTCCAGCCCTCACGCCTCCTTCCCTGTGCGCTTCCCTCGTGGGCAGCCCACATGCCTGACTCCTGGGAAATAAGCAGCACCCCTTCCTCCCGGCCTGACCTCGCCAAACGGGCCTGGCACCACACTGTCCTGGCTGTCACTGGCCAGGGCTCTGGGTGCCCGCCTTCCTGTCCCTTGGCTCTGTCCAGTTCTTTCCCTTGCTACACTGGGCACTCAGAGCACCCAGAGGACGGTCACTTTGCAGTTCCTCCTGGAGGGTCAGTGAACGGGGCCTGGGTTACCATGGCCGCTGAGCGGGTTGAAGGGAGAGGTGTTTATCTGCAGCCTGCAGAGGAGGGCTGCCTCCGAGGAAGGCAGGAGCATGGACACATCCTCCTCACCTCACCTCCCTGGCCCCGCAGGAGGTCCTATGCTCACCCCCACATGTGGTTGTGGAAACAGGTCAGAGAGGCTGAGAAGTTTGCCCAGGGTCACGCCCGGGACAGCAGCACGGGCAGCAGCTCTCCCCACTTGTTGATGGTCAGCAGCTGCTTCTGCACCAACCAACAAACAGGCCTGGGCTGCGCAAGGTCCACTCACAAGGGGAGGGCCTCAGGGACAGCAGGCCCCTCCCGAGTGCCGCCTGGCTGTGGCGCCAGGTTTGAACCCTGCTGGACTCACCTCCAAGTGTCTCTGGAGGCTGGGAACACTTCACAAGGTCCAATGGAGCCTCCCCGCCAGCCCCTGCTTTCTGTCTCCACTTCTGCCAGAAAGCAGCGGTCCAGGCGCACCCGGACAGTCACGGCATGCCCGAAGAGGAGAGAGACCCTGCCAGGCCAGGCATGGCTCCTCAAGCTCCCGCCTACCTAGCCAGGCTCAGGAAACCTGCACCCAACCCTGCAGAGAGAGAGAAACAAAAAGCAGCGCCACTCTGCTCACGAAATGCCTCTGTTTTTCAAAATAACTTTTAAAAATAAAAGTATATTTTCTGGCTAATGTGACATTATTTTAAAATAAACCAACAAATGAAATATCTTTTAATGACAATAGGACAGAGCTACACAAGGCAGAGCGTTGGGATCCTCAGTTCCTCAGGAGTGAGGCCCTCTGGGGCGTCTCCACCCTGCTAGGGATGGAAGCTGTAAGTGGGTCTCCAGGCCCCTCACGTGGAAACCTGGGCCCGCTCGGAGGCCAGGTGCAGATCTCTTCTTGGTGCAGCCCTGGAGCTGGACCGAGGTTCTCCTCTTGCAGCCAAGACATGGGAAGTTCTGAGAGGAACCGGGTTAGGCCCTTCGAGATAAACGGAGGTGGTTTCGTGTTACAGGCTATTACGTTCCCCACAACTGGTAAGCATCCCTCTCTTCACTCTCTTTTCACTTAAACATTGTCAAAACACATTTGTTTGAAAGCTGAGCATAAAAGGAGCAGGGGGGAAAGCGCTGGCACCTTGTTTCTAGGGTCTTCTCTCAAGGAGAGGGCACTCCTACCTTTCTTCAGAAAGCTTGCCTTCCGACCAGTGAGGTCCCCAGGAACCTCTCAGCGGTCAACAGAGGCAGCGAGATTCAACAGAAGAGCTGTCCTAGAAGAGAAACCCAACTGTCACTTCCCAGCTCAGCCCCTCTGAGCTGTGTGATGAGGCAAACCACATCACCCCTCTGAACCTGGGTCCATGTCTGTAAAATGCCATGAAAAATCCCTGAGCCATTCTTGGGATTACTTTTGAGGTTCCACTGCCCTGGACGTGTTGAGTAATCACAGGGAGAGTAGGCTTCCTGGTCTGCTCCTCAGAGCCCATGGGGAGGGATGGGGGGCTCAGTTCTGCAGGAAAGCCCCCACCCCACAATGGAAGGCCTGAATCCCCAGTTCCTCTTGAGGGAGCGAGACGAGGAACATGAGGCTCCTGAACGGAGTTGAGATGTGGTACTTTTTAACCATGAATTGCAAATGTCCCACAAACAGAATCTGGAGAAAACACACAGCTGAGCGTGAATGGAACGGAAATGGGCAGAGCCCTGGTGGGGCCACTGTGGGGGAGGGACCTGCGGGTGGCGAGTGCCAGCAGGAGCTCCATGCCGCTGCCTCTGGGCCCTGGGCCTCGGCTTCCCATGTGGGTTTTGAAGGACAGGGTGCACAAGCGGCCACGGGCTGTGCTTCCCAGCTGGAGTGGCTTCATCATCACAAACAGCTTGAAAGTCATTTTGTGTTGTTGATTTTGAAATTAAAATGTTTTAAATGGCAAAAAGTGAGAATGGGCAGAATGTGCCATTACTGCCTCCACCGCCTCTGAGCACGCTCTGCAGGAGCGCTGGGCTCCTGCCCCAAGGGGACCCAGGCTCTGGGAAGGGTTGGGCACAGAAGGCCAGAGCCGCCTCCTGGGTTCAGACTCCTTCCCAGGACTGAGTCCTGGTGCGGGCCCAGTGGGGTGGGATGAGGTGCACGAGGTGCGGTGCCCCCCCTCGAGGGACACTTTCCTGCTGGAGGGCCCCCCACACTGAGCCCTCAGAGGGCCCCGGGTTCTGGGCCCTTAGCAGGTCCCCACCACGTCCCACGGGCCACAGGGGTGGATTGCGATGCCTGCCTCACTCGTGGTTTGTCCACACGTCCAGGGAAGAGCACAGGCCCAGGTCTGCAGCTGGTTGGACAGGAAAGCTGAGCTGGGAGGCAGGTCTGCCAGACCCCTCGGGGCCGCCCCTATGGGCAGGTTCCCTTTAACAGACTTACAGGGGGAGGCCGGCTCTCTCCATGGACACTGGGCACCAACTGATCCCTCCCGAGGCTGGTGGGCTCCTCTCAGCCCTCCGCACTCCACCCCCAGCTGGAGGGACACTCCAGGAAGGCGCCTCCTCCGCACCCGACCAGCCCTCTCACCTCCTGGGAGGAGACGTGCCTCTCTCTGGGCAACAAACGGGTCCTCTATTTAGACACCACTGGGCTCCACCAGAGGCTTCAGGGTCAGGGAGGAAACAGCGTGAGAAGCACTGGGGAAGAAAGTCTGAGAAATTATTTCTCAAACTAGACGCGTCAGGCTGAGAGGACCAGGTGGAACTGCCCGCCACTAACCATGACTCGGGGCCTCCAGCACGGCTCCTCCTGGCACGCAGCGCCCAGGGGCCAGTGCCTCCTCGGTGGGCTTGGTGCTGCCTGGTGACTGGAAAACTTGGTCCTTCAGGACGGCTGGCCCCTGTGTGGGGGGAGTTCACCGAGTCTCCTCACTGGCCCCTTGGTTTACTGCTGTGTGTCGCATCCTCCGCAGGACTGCGTCCAGCAGCCCGCCATGTTGCCAGATCCAGCTTTGCGAAGCCCAGGCTGGAGGGACTGCAGATGCCGGGACATAGGGGGGCAACCTGCCCAGCTGGCAAGCTCCCCAGTCTCCAGGCTCACCTCTGGTGAGGGCTGCACACTGATGTGGCTCTGAGCCCCAGTGGCCAGCTCAGGAAGTGGTGCCCCTGCCTTCCAACCACTAGCCACCCTCCAGAGGTGATTCAGAAGGGAGTCTGCCACCACGCATGTCCTGGCCTCAGAGCCACCCATTCCTCTCCATTCATGGACCCCGACTGATCCCAGGAGGGCAGTCAGTGTGACCCTGCACCTGGCCCATAGGGGGCATGGTGGAAGCCGTTGGGCAGCAGCAAGGCAGCAGGTTCCCCCGATCACTCCCACTCAAGGAAAGCCAGGTGGAGACTCCAGGCTACAGGGGACGCCGGGTGACAATGCAGAATGCCTGGGAGGTGCTGGCCTGGGGGACATCCTGGAGCTGCTGCCCCAACAACAGTCAACACCTCGTTCTGCTGATACGAAAACCAGGGGCTCTGTGGGGAGAGGAGAGTCGGTGACAGAGCTCTTAGTGACTGGAGCTGCAGCCCAGGGCTTCTGTCCAGCACTTAGCTCGTGCAGTGACTGCAGGACTCATTGGGAAACCAGTGTGGGGTTTTCACTTCCCTCCCTGACTTGCAGCAAGACCGCCCCTCTTAAAACACACACAGGTGCTGAGCCGTGGACTCGCGGAGTCCTGGGAACGCTGATGGGAGCCGAGGAGCCACCGGAGGAAAGGGAATCTGGCAGCGCCCCTGCTGTGGGTCACACAAGAGCTGAAATGATCCGCCTGCTTTTCCCAGCAGAGGGTCCCATGGGTCAGCAGGCATTTGGGTCTGTAATTCCCAGCAAATGATTCAGCAGACAGGGACACGGACACTGGCAGACAGTTTTGAGCCGTTTCCCAAAGGAAAAAGACTCCTGTTTATAACATGACCAAGTAGTAACCGCGGGCACCCCAGTCTGCGCAGTACCCTGCCATCCCTGCCCTCGGGGTGCAAGCTGTGGGCGTCTGCCCGCTCACCTCCTTCCCAGAGGGCACCCCGGCTGTGTCCCCGGTGCAGGAAAGCCCACAGAGGCCTCTGGGGGTTGCGACCTGAATTCCACCCTGCAGCCCGAGGGTGTGTTCCCAAGTGTGCACAAGGCTTCACGCGTGTGCGCCCATCTGGGGAGCCTGCAGGTGGGAAGGCCTCCTGCACAGCAGGGGCCCAGTGGCCATAGCTCAGTGGCTGCCGGGCCCTCGGAAACAGGGGCGTGGCTTCCAGGCTGGAAATGGAGCCCTTCCTCGTGGATTTATACTAACATGTAAATGACTGGACCTGGGTTTTGTTTTGTTTTTAACCATTTTGGTGGGGCAGCGGAGCTCGGGCACACAAGATGACAGGAGAGGGTGGAGGGATGGTCAGGACACAGGAAAGGGGTCTCCATGAAATTAAACAGGAGCACTGCCCGCAGAGCAAGGGCAGACTGAAGCACAGCTGCTCCTGTCAGATGCTTGCCAAGGGCTGCCTTCAAGCTCACCTTGACTGTGGTCGGAGCTGAACCCACCAGGGTGGTCTTCCTCCCCTGCTGTGGCTTCTTGGCTGTCAGTTGGGCGTGGAGCTTGCTGTCCAGGTCCCTGCATTTCTCCTCTGTTTCATGCTCCCTCAGAAGCCCCCAGCACGCGGCAGACCCTTTCTGACATCCCTTTGCAGCAGGCAAACCTGGCTACCAAAGCCAGACATTGACGTGCTGAGTTTAAATGGAAAACAACCCGCAGCAGGATGTTGGGGACCATAGTGGGACTGGGTGGAAGGAGTGAGTGCCAGGCCCAAGGCCGCTCTTCTCTCAGGGTCCCAGAGCTGGTGGCATCAGGGCGGGGCTTGGCCACACCAGGCTCAGGGAAAGGTTCCTGTGCTTTCCCCTGAAGTGTGGCATTTCATGAGACTAAAATCGTCTTATTATTTCAGGTACGGAAATGAGACTCGGGGACTGGCGCTGGCTAGCGTGACTCACAGGAGGCCCCCGCCCTGTGGAGCGCTGCGCCTGCCACTCAGTATCTTTACTGGAGGAAAGTGCAGGACTCCCCAGCCTCTGATAGGCATGGCCGCCTATGTGAGCTGACACACAGGCATGAGCCATGCCAGGTCCATGTGCAAGGGACGCAGGCCAACAGCCCCAGGAGGCGACTGCCCAGTTAGACTCCGTCCAGGTAGGGCATGTTGACCTGAGCTCACTCAGCCTCCTGCTGCCCGGGGACACCCCTGAAGCCAGGTTCCGGTCACTCCACACACTGAATGGAGGCCTCCCTGGTCACTCTCCCCTGTGGGATGAAGTCCAAGCAAGCCTGCGCCATGGCCTTCCAGTCCAGGGCCTGGCTCGAAAGAAAGGGCAGAAGCAGCTGCAGGTCCTGCCCTCGTGCTGCCCTGCTCCAGCCCCTCTCCTGTCCGTGTCCCTACATGCTGGACTTTCTCTTGGACAGCTCACACCATGGCTCTGGGCCTCAGTCTCCTCATCTGCAAGGAGGGATGGCAGCAAGCCAGTGCCAGGCTTGGGATGAGGTGGCTCCTGGCAGCCCCTGGGCTGCCTCGCCTGGGTGTGCAGGACCACGGTTAGGTTCCCCGCCCAACTCCCGGTGTCTCCCCAGCCTGAACCCCACCCCCCACGGAACCCCCTGGGCTGTCTCCCAGGGTCCAGGATGCACGTCACTGCCCCTGCTGCCCCCTGAGCTCCTGCTGCCTGTACTGCAGGACAGTCCTTCAGGGGAGGGTCCCTGGAGGGGCAGGACTTCAGCCCAGAGCTATGTCCATCATTCTCACGGGTGATCCCCGATGCCTCACTTCTGTACTGGTCCCCCGTCATCTGTAGCCAGGACAGCCACAGCTCCCTCTCCTTGACTGTCACTTAGTCAAATGACGGAGGCAGGTGACCAGAGCTCCTCTGAGTCCTGCTGGTTCTGTCCTGGGGGCAGGGCTGAGTGAGGAAGGAGCGGTTACATCAACGACCTGCAGCGATCGCTCTGGTTTCCCCTCCCTGGGGGGTCAGGTGGGGACAGCTGCCTCACTGGCTGTGCATCTGCTGGTCAGGCACAGACTGTGGGACAGAGTGCAGGGACTCTGGCCGGAGACCTGCCTCTTGGCTTGGAATTCCAGTGTTGCCTCACCTGGACCACAGGGCTGTCCACGCTTCCACGTGGAGAAGTGAAATCCACAAGGTATGCAAAGCAATGGGCTCGAGGTCAGTGCTCAGCTAACAGATCTGTTCAGACCTGATTGCACATCTGCCTGGGTGACATGAAGGAAACCACCACACGAAATAGGTGCTCAGTAAATGCTCTCCAGGGTCAGCATGGCCACGGTCAGGGGTTTCACATCAGACCCTTTCGAACATTTTCTGCTCCCTGGCAAGCTCATATCCATCCTTCAAAACCCAACATGACTTTCCCCGCTCTGACTTCTTCTCCACTCCCACTTCGAGTATTCCTTCCCTATCCGTTTTTCTTGGCACACTTCTCTGAAAGCCTTTTGGGCCAGGACCATTCGTCTTGGTGCTTAAGAGGCCTGCATGCAGTGGCAGTTACCATCACACAGGGATGTGGAGATGGTGCTGTAGTTTCAGTGAGGTTTAAGTGAATCAGTCTTTTCCTAACTGTGAAGCAAGGGTGGTGAGTGACACGGAAGGCCAAGGCTCAGGGTGCACTGGAACTGGACGGGGTGGGCAGGAACGGCTTTCCCTCCCACAACTCCCTGCCAGGAAGCCTGCCCTGTGAGTCCCAGCACCACCCTCTGGGTCCCAGAGCTCAGTCCGCCCACCTTGCCATACCGCCCCTCCAGCTGGCCAGGTCCAGCCACGCTTGTGTGGTCGGGTAGCTGAGGGGGGCTGGGGAGCGATCTCTGGCCCTTGCTGGGGCCACAAGCCTGATAGCTGGTGGCATGACACACCCACTGCTGTGGCTTCCCTGCCCTGCCTGGCTCCCACTCTGTGGGCATTGCCGGGGGCCACCTCCCTAATAAGTCACGTTTGAATCTCTGTGCAGAGTCTGCTCCTGGGGAAGTCCACCCCAACATGAGAAGCCAGGCAGGAGAAGAACTTTTGAAATCAGGTCATCCTGAAGGGTGCCGGACGTGATACCTGCCCAGAGAGGCGCAGCGTTTGGGTAGATGTCACAGAGAGGCACAGCATCTGGGCCGACGTCATGCCTGACGACCACACAGCCTCCCACGGAGCATCTGTCGATTTCCAACGTGAGGACTTCTTTCTTGGCCACCACTGGGGCATCAGCTGGACTGGACAAACGCTCTCACCCCTGCAGAGGGACACAGTGGCCTTCCCCACCATGTGCTTGATGACAGGGACTCCAAATCCCAACCTGGCGCCTCTGCCACAAGGAGGGAGTGGCTCCCCCAGGCTCCTTCCAGGCTCTCAGCCCCCACAGGCCTGGGGGCAGAACCAAAGTCAGCTGAGCTCTACGAATTGCAGGAAATGAACTTCTGCCTCTTTAACTTCCTGCACCGCTCAGTGCTCCAGCAGCGCCACTCCACTGCAGCCTCCAGGTCCCTTCCAGCGTCAGCTGCACCTGGTCTTCCCGCCCGGCGCCTTTCCAGCAAACTCTAGGGAGGGCACCTGACAGCTCAGGCCGTGGTGCGGCTTTGCTGTGGGGCGTGTTCTGCTTTCACTGCGACCCTGTAAAGTTCATGGCAGTCAAAGACTGAAGAACTGGATTGGTCAGCGAGCCACGTTCTGGATCTGCTGCCCACCAGCTGGGGCGTCACTGCTGCCCCACGTCCTTCCGTGCTGCACTTGCAGACCTGGCCGAGAGATCCAGAGGCTCCAGGGCAGACGCCAGGCTTCCGGAGCCACAGGGGCCGCAGGGGCTCCTGTCTTCCACCCCTTCCTAGGGCCAGTGCCCCGGGGGAGGGCTTCTCGTGGCGATGGCTGCAGTCGAATCCTCCTGCAGCCCTGCACCCTAGCGGATGTCCCCCCATCTCCTCTGGTCCCCCATGGTGGCCACGCTGGCCTCCTGTGCCAGCAGGCAGGTGCAGTGCTGCTGACAACCCTCCACTCACTGTCACCACTGCCAGCTGCTCTCCCAGGTGCCCACGGCCCACCTCGCCTTTCTCTGGACTCAGTCCACACGTGTCCTTGAGGTCAGGCCCCGGGGGCCGCAGCTTCCACAGTGGCAACCAGCTGCCTGAGGCCCCTGCCCGAGGCCTGGCACTCACAGCACCTGTCTGCTGGTTCTGTTCACCACCTCCTCCTGGTGGCCAGCAGCGGCAGGAGGCTGGTGTTCTGATGGGTGTTCCTGTGAGCTGAATGGCGTCCCTGATTTCAAGCGGTGGAGCCCTAACCAGGACCTCAGAATGTGGCTGTATTTGGAGATGGGCCTTTAAAGGGGTGGCTGAGGCTAAATGAGGTCCAATCCGAGCAGTCAGGACCTGGGCACATGCCACATGTTGACCCCAGGAGACCAGGAACAAGGCAGTCTCTGCAGGTCAAGGAGCGAGGCCTCAGGAGGAACCAGCCATCTCACCTGGAACTCAGATTCCAGCCTCCAGAAATGTGAGAAACCTCCCAGGTTGGGCCCTTGTCACAGCAGCCAGAGCTGATGGACGTGCTAAGCACCGAGTCCTAGCTGGATGGATAGTGAGTGGAGGCGAGCCTTCCCAGGCGCCTCCACAAGGAGATGCAGCTCACAGGCTGGGGGCACGTGGTGCAGGCAGGACAGTGCTCAGCCCTGAAGCACCCCTCCTCCTGCCATCTGCCCACTCTGAGGACAAGGGATCCGAGAGGTGAGACGGTAACCAGCCAGCCAGTGCCCTGTGAGCAGCTGTCCCCAGCTCCCAGCTGTCCCTGCTGTCCCCTGCCTTTGTGACGGGTGGCTCTCCCTCCCCAGGCTTGGCTGCGTGGGACGGACCCAGTGGCTGTGGTTCTCCTCCCTGTCGGCCTTCACTTGGCTTCAGCAGCAAGCATAGCTGGACCAGGGGGCTTCCAGGAGACCCCTGCTTTTATTTAACCTCTGGAATCCTTCAAATGACAGATGGTTACATAACGAAGCCGACAGAGACCTGGCTGACGGCTCCATTCTAGGCTCTGAGAAGCTCTGGGGAGCTGCCAGGCGGCCCCTCTCCGGAGCTCACATTCTGGGACCGGGTGGGGAGACCAGGAAGAAATACCTGAAACAACCACGAATGAGCACAAGAATCAGGGGCGTGGGCCAAGGTTCTCAGTGGGTGTTCCAGGGTGGGGAGGGTGGGGAAGAGCAGAGGTCCTGAGAGCAAGGCTTGGTGTCTGTCGTGGGGATGCTCTGGACCCGGGAGAGGTGCTGGGAGCCCTTCGGCCCAGATGGAGAAGGGAAATGCCAGGCAGCAGGGGCGACTCCTGGACTCAGAGGCTGAGACAGCAGCTCTCACATCTCCCCTTCAGTGGAAGCTGCCCTCTTCCAGGCCACCTAATAGTCTGGTTGGTTTCACTTTAGATATTCAGGGCCTTCTCACTCCTGTGTGGAAGAGCCTGTCCTCTGGGAAGGACCCTCATCTCAGATCTCAAAGGAAGCATTTACAGAAACAGGTGTGACGCTGCTTTTGGTGCACAAGGGCTCGAACTCCCATACCCAGATGCTTGCCTGGCCCAAAAGGGGTCCCCAAAGAGCCGAGGGCTTCGGGTTTCCCAGCTGCCCTTTCCCCTGGCCCATGGCTCACGCACAGCCACGTTCTGTCCTCAGGCACAACGGGGTCTCTTCATAAGGGTCAAGTCATATTTGAAGTCGTAAGTTTTCCAGAGGGCAGAGGGCATGTGGGGACAGGTTCTCTCTTGGGAACAGAGTCTTCCAAGGCCAGCATTCCAGTGAGAGTGACCCGAGGCTCTTGAGGAGTTGCAAGCGAGCCTCAGTCTCAGATGCTGCTGGTGTCTTGGGGTGCAGTCTCCTGGCTGCCGGCCTCCACAGCCTCCCAGGCACAGGGCTCAGCCCGGTCCAGCTGGGCTGCGTCACAGATGCTGGGTGGTGCTGGGCCTTGGGAGGCCGAATCTGCCCATTGATCTGGAGTGTTTTAGGACTGGCATCCCACAGGTGTGGCCGGCCACCTGCCTTCTCCATGCATCCGCAGGTAGGCTACATGGGCACTGGCAGCTTGCTGCTCACCCCACATCCACACTGCCTCAGAGCCCAGCACCAAAATCCAGATGGCACTGTGGAGATGGAGCAGAAAGGCTCCAGGCTTGGCCTCCCCGGCTTCCAGGTACCTGCTCGTTGCCTGGGCCCTGGGTCTTCACAGGTGCCCAGTCCAACACCTGGGGTCAGCATCAGGGGGTGCCAACTTCCTCCTGCCACACTGGCATGCAGTGATTCAGGCGCGTCCTAATGCAGGTGATGTTAATCTTAACTGTCAACTTGCTGCATCCAGAGATGCCTAGGAAACTGGCAAAGCATAGATCTGGAGGGTTTTTCCAGAGATGATGGGCACGTGGGTCAGGCACCCTGAATATGGCAGCACTGCCCAGTGGGAGAGGCCCAGATGGAAAACCAGTGGCTCAAGCGGAAGACGTCCTGCTCTGTACAAGCTGCGGTCTCTCTCAGCAGGTGCATCTGCTGCTGCTGCCATTGCTTGTGGATGTCATGCTCCAGATTCTAGGGTCGCTCAGCATGGACTCACGCCAGCACCTCTGCAGGAGCTTCCAGGCCCTCAGCCTCAGCCAGGGCTGCGTCACTGCCTCCCTTCATCACTGCAGCTCCACAGCCAGCAGGAGGCCACCACAGGCTGTCCAGCCTGTGTGGTGTGTGCCAGCCCACCATCCCACAGTTGTGGATGCTCTGTCGGTCTGTTGCTCTAGAGAGCCTGACCCACGCCTGGCACCGCCAGAGTTGTAATGAGGCCATTCTGTGTTTGTACTTCATTAAATCTGGCAGCACTATTCAGGGATCTCTGGCGGGTGGCCAGGGGCCTGGTTAGTCTCTCAGATCCCCTATGCTGCTCTATCACCTGGGGACGTGGCAGGACATCACCGAGCACCCAGAAGGGCTATGGCACGTGCCCACGCCACCCGCAGTCGATGGCCCCCGCCCACACTGGAGACCATGCCCCACCCGCCTCTCCACCGTGGCAGGGTGGAAGGAGCCCAGGACCCCTCCCTCAGTACTTTGGATCCCTCGAGACTCCTGAGACACAAGAAGCTCCAGAGGAGCAGCCCCCACCCTGCTCCACAGTCCAAAGGTAAAAAGAGCATGAAATCCCTGGCCACCCCGGACACAGGAAGGAGGGCAGGCGGGGGCCAGTGGACCCATGTGCTTGAGGAAAACGAGCAGGGTAAGGAGCACTGCTCGTGGGCCCCGTGTCCCAGGCGGAACCCAAGCCCTCTCCAGCCAGGCTCTGGAAGGGCGCTTTCTCTCTCCTCAAGGGAAATAGCCACTGCTCTTGGCCCATCACCTCCACGGGGCCAAGGTTGCTCCGTCCTGAAGAACATGCCTGGCACCCCCCTGGCCCTGCCCTGGAGGCCCGGGAGTGGCTCCCTGAGGTCCCACAGCTGTCGGGATGGATGAGGAGCCAGGGGCCTGAGCTCGGGCAGCAGCTGAGTAAATGCGGGCCTGGGGAGGGGCGGCCTCCCAGTCATTGCCTGATAACTGGAGACCACCCACCGCCTAAATTGCCCTGGATTTGCTGCATCCTGGCCCCAGCAGCCCTCCTGTGAGACCCGGTGCTCAGAAGGGGAACGTATGGGTTTGGAACTGCATTCCTGGGTCCCTCCTCCATCCCAGACCTAGGCAGGCCAGCTCCAGCCCCGGACACTTGGCTCGTCCCAGGTCACAGAGCATAGCATGTGCCCACGCAGCCAGCGCCTGTGCCGGCCCCCCATCCCCCAGCAGAGCAGCGGTCTAAAGGAAGGTGCTGTGCCTCCTCGCAGCCTCGCTGGGTTTGCCGCAGGCTGTGCAGCGCCTGCAAACCAGGCCCAACTGCACAGAAGCTGCCGGAGAGCCTGGATCTGAGCTGCTCCTGGGAAAGGCGGGAGCCGGCAACTTGGCCCAGGCAGCACGGGACCTTGTACTGAACAGAAACGGGAGCTGAGTGTGTGCTTAGCACACTTGTGTGCACACTTGTGCACACAGGCAGGCACACAGAGACTCTCCAAGGCAACGCCAGGTGGATCACAGCAGCGTGGGAGCCTGATGGCAGTGCCACCGGCCCCAGGAGGACGGGGCAGGAGGGACACGCGGCCTTGCTCAGCAGACGTGCTCTCATTTTGGGCTCGGGTCAAGGTGGAGGCTTCCATTGATGATTTCAGAAGCTGAACTCAAGACCACCCCCTGTGCCTCGGGGTTCCGTCCGTGTCTGTCAGAAGAGCCACACGATCTCACAAAGGCCCCCCGCCAGTGTTGAGCCTGGAGGAGCAGCGGGGCCTCCCACCGTGCACCCCATTTCTGCCCTGGCAGCCTCCCTGAGGAGGATGCCCCCAGGCTCCCAGGCCAGGGAAGTGCCTCCTGCAGTCCGGCTTTGCTTGGCAGCCTCACTGCTTACTCTGGGTCAGGGCCTTAAAGAACTGAGTCATGATCACAGATGGCTCCCGGGACTGAATGCCCTGCCGGGCCTCACGCTCTCCTCTCTTCAGAGGCAGACTGAGATGGGACCACATCCGGCATGGGGCCGAGGCTCCTGGAGAGCAAGCAAGCAGCCCAGCAGGCTTCAGTCCCTGCACGGCCGCAGGGCTCAGTGTTCCAGTGCCTCACCATGCTGTCACCTCGGGCGTCCCCCTAGAGTGGACAGGGTCCCTTCCTGTTGCCTCTCAGCCTTCCAAATCTCTATGAAAGGGGGCTGTTTTCAAAGATGGACGGGAGAAGAATATATAAAGAACTCAAAAAACTCTACATGAAGAATACAAAGAAGCCAATCAACAAATGGGCTAAGGATATGAACAGACACTTCACAGAAGAAGATCTACAAGCAATCAACAGATATATAAAAAATGTTCACCATTTTTAGTAATAAGAGAAATGCAAATCAAAACTACACTAAGATTCCATCTTACCCCAATTAGAATGGCGATTATCAGGAACACAAACAACAATAGGTGTTGGAGAGGATGTGGGGAAAAAGGTACACTCATACATTGCTGGTGGGGCTGCAAATTAGTGCAGCCACTCTGGAAAGCAGTGTGGAGATTCCTTAGAAAACTTGGATGGACCCACCATTTGACCCAACTATCCCACTCGTTGGCCTATACCCAAAGGACTTAAAATCAGCATACTACAGAGATACAGCCACATCAATGTTCATAGCTGCTCAATTCACAATAGGCAGATTGTGGAACCAACCTAGATGTCCTTCAATTGATGAATGGATAAAGAAACTGTGGTATATATATATACAATGGAATATTACTCGGATATAAAGAATAATAAAATTATGGCATTTGCAGGCAAATGGATGAAATTGGAGAATATCATGCTAAGTGAGATAAGCCCATCTCAAAAACCAAAGGGCAAATAATCTTGCTGATAAGTGGATGATGACACATAATGGGGGGTGGGAGGTGGCAAGAATGGAGGAAGGAACTGTATAGAGGGAAAAGAGGGGTGGGAGGGGTGGGGGGAGAGGAAAAAATAGCAGAATGAATCAAACATCAATACCCTATGTAAATGTATGATTACGCAAATGTTATGCTGTTACTCCATGTACAAACAAAAACAACAGGTATCCCATTTGTTTACAATAGGAATAAATTAAAATTAAAAAAAAAAAAGAGGGAGAGGAGAGAAAGACAGGGAGGGTCTGTCCTTCATCACCCCACTCCCAAATGGCAGAGCTGGCCTTTGAACCCAGACTCCGAGGGGGGCTTCTCCCTGCACCAGAAACCACAAGTGACCCACAAACGTACCTGCTGGGGTGACCTGCCCTCCCTGCCAGGAGCTGGTGCTGAAAGTCATCCAGGAAGTGTCCTGAACTCAGTCCAGACCCGCTTTGGAGCCAAGTCCAGGCACGTTAACGTCTTAAAAGACTGAGCCATTCCTCTCCTCCACCGGGGACCTTGAAAGAAGCCGGGAAGGGCCTCTCCGCAGCCACCCCAGGCCTGTTTGGACCAGGAGGTAAGCACAGGGCTCGAAGAAGCCCAGTCTTCAGCCTCATTCTGCTGCACAGGGCCCCACCTTGGTCTCACTCTGCAGCTGCAGTGAGCATTGACTCAGAGCTTTGAGGCCCACGCCCCCTGAGCAGGCTGCCTGTCCCCCATTAGGAGGGGTGGGGGTGTCTGCCAGAAATAAAAAGCTGCCCGTAGCCAGTTCTTTGGAGAGCTGACAGCATGGCTCTGCCGGGACACAGCCTCTTCTGGTCCTCCTCCGGGGCTCTGCCTGCAGGTGTTTAAAGTTGTCATGAACTTTGTCCTTCCCCTTTGACGCAAGGCAGACACTGAGATGCCCAGGCCTGTCAGGTGGGGGTGGAAAGTTTGCTTCAGTGCAGGACGTGGTAGAGTGGCCCAGACACCCATGGGGTTTGCGGGCTCTTTTCTCTTCTAATCATTTGTCAGGCTCATGGAACTGGATTTCCTCAACCTTCCCAAGTAGCCATTGCCACAGGGCCCAGCAGGAGCGTGGGCACACTGCTTCCCTGCCCTGTGGCTATCAGGGCTCACCTGGTCTTATTTCCCACCAGAGCTAATTGAGACCTGCGGGAGGGTGGGGGCTGGAGAAACAAGTGGGCTTTGAAGTGGCAGGTGAAAGAACCTGGATGTGGTTTACATTCTTTACCTTAATTTTAACAAGTATTTCAGCCCCTTGAAAAGGCTTCTCTACAATAATGAACAGCTCCTCCCGCCTCCTCCCAACGCCGCCGCCTCCACCCGCTCCCGCTCTGCCGCCTGGCCCGGCCGGCTCCCTCCCTCCCTCCATCCCCTGCAGCCCTTCGCCTGCCCTCCCGCAGGCCTCACCGGGCTCCAGGGGGCCAGAAGCTCTGCGGGGTGGGGGGAGGACAGGAGGGGTGGAGGAGGGAGGGGGGATCCCCGAGTCGCGCCCCCCCACCCAGCTCCATCATCCGTCACCGCCGAACAGCTGCAGGGCCGCCGCCGCCGCCTTTGCAGGCTGAGTCATCACTAGAGAGTGGGAAGGGCAGCAGCAGCAGAGAATCCAAACCCTAAAGCTGATACCACAAAGTACCATTTCTCCAAGTTTGGGGCTCAGAGGGGAGCCATCATGAGCGATGTTACCATTGTGAAAGAAGGTTGGGTTCAGAAGAGGGATTGAAAGGCTCCAATAAACCCCCTGCACAGTGGCTGTTGATAAAACCCACACGAAGGCACATCATTGTGAAATTTAAGAAATAGACCCATTTCAGGAATCAGAATAACTTTAGACTGAGCAACAGTAGAGAAACAGTGGAGCAGGAGGATCTTCAAAATTCCAAAGAAACATGACCAGAACTAGTATAACTATTAATTATATTTGAGAATAGAATAAAGATACTTTCAGAAAGAAAAGGTCTCAGATTCATCACCCACAAATCCTTCCTCAGGAACCTGGTTAATGTAGCCCATCAAAACAAGGGAATATATCGAGGAAGAGGAGGACCTGAAAAAGAGGCAAGAGCAGTACAGACCCAGGACGGGGATAGGAAGAATACCCAGGATGATAACTGTGCACCTGGCCCATGGTCCCCAGTCCAGACAGGAATACATCAGATGACAGGGAAATATTTCTTCCAGAAGATGAAATTAACAGAAATCTGATGGGAATGATATATTCAAAGGAGATTTCTTAGACTGGAGAGTCTCAGTGAACTAGGGACAAATACATGGTAAATAAATATATGAAGATAAGAAAACTAGGTATATGAGAAACCAGTTATTAATTCCAAAAAGCCAAAATGTTAGGCAGTAAAAGGTAATTATTGTTTACTGCCTGGCTTAACTCTGATTGTAATGATATATAACCCTTAAGTATTGATTTAAAAGGTTAGGATGAAACCATATTGCGATCATGGAGTTGGGAAGTGTGGAGGGGTCAGGACTAGGAAACATCTAAATCTTAAACTCCCTCTACAGGTAATTTCTGGATAAATTAAAGCTTTTGGGTAAATGTTGGAGATGAAGCTACAGACTAGTTCCCCCCTACTTTGTTTGTTTTCTTTTCTTTTTATTTTAATACTGGGGATTGAACCCAGGGCCATTTAACCACTGAGCTACATCCCCAGACCTTTTTTAAATTTTAAGACAGGGTCTAGCTAAGTTGCTTAGACTGGTCTTTAACTTGTGATCCTCCTGCCCTGGCCTCCTGAGCCACTGGGGCAGAATAGTTTTTCTTAAAAAACCTTGTAGAACCAGTTGAACTTTAAAAACTGTGCATGTATAACATTTATTTTTCTCTTCTGCAGACTTTTTCAAGATCAGAATTTAAAAAAAAAAAAAATCAGAATTTTTTGTTTTAGTTCCTTAAGTGTTTTCTTATTAGGTTAAAGTTTTGGGTAGTGTGTAATCAGAATTTGAAATGTGTAAAAAAAAAAATAATAATAATAATAATAAAAAACAGAGCCCGCAAGGAGCCCGGCTGGCTGGAGATGCTGAGCAGGGCGGGTTATGTCACCACGCAGCTCCAGAGGCCCACGGTAGCCAGGGCAGCACAGGCATGCAGAGGGGCCACCTAGCCCGGTTGGCCCTCGTCGGGGGTGGGGTGGGTTGGTGTGCACTGTGGGGTTTTGCCACACACAAGCGGGGTAAGCACTGGGGCCTCTCCTGGCACCCCACCCCTGCTCGGTGCTCCCAACTTCGGAGGGGGCCGAGATTTAGGAACAGACATCGTGATCTTGGTCCTAAGGCTCAGGGAGAAGCCACGGACGCTCCATCCATTCGAGAGTCTTGTTAAATGGGCTCCCCAGGTAAGCTCAGCCCAGTGAACCGCCCGTTGCCTGTGACCTCTGGGAGCTTGCTAGAAAGGCGGTCACAGGCTGCCCCAGATCATTGGCAGAGGAGCCTGGGCTTTCTTGACACTACTTGAGGCCCCCTATCTATAACCTTCTAAACCAGGCTGCACAAGAGAGACTTCCAGGCATGACTGTAGGAAATGAGAAACTCCTCCTTTCTCTCCAGGAAGGATGATCCAGGTGGCCCTGCTGGGGGCGGAGCTGCCCTACAGCTGCATGTTGACAGCCAGAGCCAGCTTGGCCAGGGCCCATGCATTCACAGGGTCAGCGTCCTTGTTGTGGGGTTGCCTGGAGACACAACCTCCCTCTGTGAAGGAGATGGCAGAATAATAACTCCCCAGAAATGTCCACATCCTGATTCCCAGAACCCTTGAATGTGTCACCTAACGTGGCCAAAGAGACTTCACAGCTGTGACCACAAGACCTGGTGATGTGGGGATTATCCTGGGTCCTCCTTGTTGTCAGGAGGGTCTTTATAACCTGGGAAGGTCATACAGGAAAAAAGGTGATGCAATGGCAGAGGCGGTGTGGCCCAAATCCGAAGGACACGGCCTCTGAAAGCTGGAAGGGGAAGGATGACGTCCCCTGGAGCCTGCTGACGGAACCAGGGCCACCTGTACCCAGACTTCAGCTCCGTAAGACCGCAAGAGTTTTAACAGGTGCTATTTGAAACCTCAAGTCTGTAGCAGTTTGTTACAGCAGCAACAGGAAACTGATACACTCTGTTGGCAGAAGCTTCCCTGAAGGCTCATGTAGAAACCACCCCCTCAGGTAAGGGTCACCTCTGCCCATAGTGTCATTGAGATCATCCTCTTGAGCCTGTCCTGAGTTGGTTGTACTCAGGGCCCACAGGCCCTGCTACTCACACCCCCACTTGAGGGGTACAGGATGTTCTAGAAAGAATCTCAGGTGGCACAGAGAGAAGGTGTGACTTGTCCAGCATCAAGTAACAGCACCTCCCGGAAGAGCAGGTCTGTGTTATGCCTCCCTGTGGCCCACTGGGTTCTGGGGAGTGGGTTTGCACACAGTCAGGACTTCACTGAGCACTGACTGAGGTAGTGTGAGCATCCTGGCTGAGCCATCCACATCCACAGCCCAGGGCTCTGGTCTGAGGAGGCGTTTGTGCAAGGAACATGCTCCGCTCCTCGCCGGCCGCCAGATATTCTCACGCTCCTGCTTCCCTGGGAGTCTATACCCACCATGTGCACCACCACCTCTGTCAGCCTGCTGCTCCCTGAGTGCCGGCCACTCCATGTCTCTGCCTGTGTCCCCACACACATCAAGCCCTCCTCCTGGCAGATGCCGGCGTCATGGCTGATCCATCCCTCCCTCCGCCTGCCACATCCAGTCCTGCCCCAGAGCTGTCAGTCACATACCTCAATGTCTCCTGGACCCAGGCCTGGCCTCCATCCTCCCTGCCCTGCTCCTGGCTCGACTCCCCAGCAGGCCCCGCAGGCCACGATGTTGTCCGACCCAAATCCAGTCGCCCTGGGGGAAGCACCCAGGCCTGGGGCTTCTGGCCTCCCGCCCCCATATCCAGCGCCGAAGGTGCACTCACCTCCCTATGCTGGGTCATTCGGTTCCTTTTCCTATTTTGCTTCAAATCACTGTTTCCACATACCGAGTGTTTCCACCCGGTGGTGAAGATGTGAGCGTCTGTGTGTGACCTGAGTCACCTGGTGTCACTTCCTGCTGAGCACACCAGCACCTTTCACCCAGGTGCTGCCCACTCTCCCTCCACCCTCCACCTGGTCGTGGTCTGCCTGTCCTTCGGGCTGGGACCCTCGGTTTCTTCCTGGGGGTGACAAGACCCAGGCCCACTTACCTCTCACCGGGCCCCGGACTGAGTTGTGGAGAACACGTGCATTCCACTCCCCAGGGGCACACGGTGACAGGTGTGTCCCCATCCATCTCTCCTCTCTCCACCAGACTATCTTTCCAACAAAAAGAGCCATAGCCGCTGTGAATGGTGACCCGCGACCCCGCCATGGGATGAGCAGCCCAAGTGCCCAGGTGTCCACCCTGCTGCCTCCCCCCTGCCGGCCATGCCCCAGCTGCAGACTGAAGCCACCGTCCACCTGCTGAGCCCCAGCCCTGTGCAGCCCCAGCAGAGGCAGGTGGGGGCTGGCACAGAGCCTGTGCCCGGTCCACCCTCCCCAGAGCTCATGTCCCACCAAGCTCCACCTGAGACTCACAGACACATTTTGAGTTTCCTCGTTCATTCCCTCATTCCTCCACCAAGGAAGCCAGGAGGTAGAGGGGGCACTTTGGCATCTGTGTGTTTGTGACGCTCACGGGATTCTCCCTGTGAGGCTTGAGCACCCAGGAGGACGGATGTGCATGGTGGCCCTGCACGCCAGTTTTCAGTGGGGTGCGGGGTCCCTGTGCTGAGTGGCTCGATGCCTTGATCTGGGTCCCCAGTGAGAACAGACAAACCACTTTTAGACCATGGGTAACCTCAGGATCCACCAGTGCAGATGGAACCCTGTGACCCAGGAGAATACCCACTGCCAACATCTGCCCTCCTCCCCTGCCAGGAAAAGCCAGTTTGTAAAATGGGCCAGCAGACCAGGCCCAGGGGCTGCTGGCAGGATCCGGGTGCAGACACCTGCTCCTCCAGGACTGGGGAGGGTGGTCTCTGCATGCAGGCCGCATGTCCCAGCCCCTGAGGTTTCTAAACAGCCCTGGTGGAGCCCAGGGAGGGTGAAGGCTTGTCATCCCCACCAGTGTAGGAGAGGCCTGGGGTCTGTGTGTAGCAGGCTCCTTCTCACTGACCCTCACAAGAGGCCCTAGCCGCTTCTGTACAAGACCGGAGGGGACAGCATCGCCCAATCACAGGGACAGCTGACAGGAATCACTGGGCACAGCAAAGGGCACCTGCCCTGCTCCAATGCCCACCATGAGTGTCCCCCTAGAACCAAGGCCCTCCAGCCCTTGAGTCTCAGGACTGCTTCTCACTCTCAGAACTCGTCCAACATTACACAGATCTTCTGCTTATGCAGCTTCCATCTACTGATAGTTATGACATTTATGGGATTTGATATTAAAATTGATTAAAAATTCTAAATATTCCATTAAGTCGTGAAAGAGAGTGAGGGTACAGTGGCCACATGTTAGCACCAATCACACCCTTTTGAAAAATTGATTATACTTTGCAACTGTTTTTTGAAAAGGAGTGAGAAGGTTGGCGAGGTTTCTCTGATCCGCAAGTCACGTGGCGTCCAGCTGAAGAGGGCAGTGGCCTTCTCTGACTTGTGTCTGCATGTTATCTGGGGTGATCACGCTATTTAGGTTTAAAACCAAAGTCCTGCCCACACAGAGATGTGCAATTGGATAGGGAAGGGACACCCGTCGTCTCTTCTGTTACTACAGAAAAGTAGAGTCACAGGGGAGGTGTGGAGGGAGTGGAAGAGCCTGTTCTCAGTGCAACTCAGAAACACCCAACTGAGTGCAGAGGGAACACGAGCCCTGGCCCGAAGCCTCCTCAGGTCAGCCCTGGCCAGGCGACCCCAGGACTGGAGGCCACTGGGCAAGCGTTGAACACCCACTCATTTTGCAGTGGCTGGAGGTGGTATCCGAGGGACGGGGAGGTGCAGGAAGGGGAGGCCCCTTCTCCACTTCTAGACGTCCTGAGCCTGTTTTGAAGAGGGCCTGCCCGGGACTGTGGAAGTCTGTTGGAGCAGAGCCTGCGGGCAGTGCCCACGGCGCCCACAGGAAGACCTGAGTGCACCACCCAGGAGCACCCACTGCCCCGTCCTCCACAGTGTCCTCCCTGTGAACTGAGGCCGTCCCTGGAGACCCAGCACATCCTGTGGCATGACTGGACAGGGCTGCTCTGGCAGGTGACTGTGTCTCCAGGGAAAGTCCCAGGAGTGCGTGAGCAGCAGCAAAATGAATGACAGAAGAGCACCATCCTCACAGAAGCTCACTCACCACAAGGGGACAGAGTCAGCCCAGCCCCCACCCAGGCAGAGTCTCCCTCGGTTGAACCCAGTGTGCCCAGGGACCCAGCGACCCCTTGCTCGGGAGTCTAAAACCATCATGCTAGGAAGACACGCCAACAGAGGAAGATGCACCCCTATGGTTGTCCCGGTCACCCCAAGAAATCAGAATGAAGTGCTTGTAGCTCTCAGAGGGTCCCCAGGGGCAGTTTCTTGACCTCGCCAACATCTCCTCAAACTAGACTGGAGGCGGCGCTGCGGCAGGAATCCATCAGCCCTGCGGCGTCAGGTGAAGGAAGTGGCCGCCCTCCTGTAGGACATCAGCCCAGCCTTGTTCAGTTTCAATTGTGGGACAGAAAACACTCCTTTCCTGGGTCAGTCCTGTGGGTGGCTGTTGCTTTAAGAGGAAAGGGACAGTGTGGTCCTGGCAGGGTAACTGCAGCAATAGAGAAGCAATCTGTGTCATTGTTGTGGAGACAGAAGCAGCGGGACCTGAGCCCAGGGCAGGGAGATGTCAGCACGCTGCCCTCCAGCTTGAGGTCCCTCTGCCTGGGGACCCGGGGACCTGGGCTCCTCGGGCGGGCATCAGGCTGCTGTCCTTACCCTTCCTAGGGACAGCTCCAGGCAGGGCCAGTCTCACCTCTCCATGACCCGTAGCCCTGAAGCAGCTCTGTGTGAGCTGGGCACAGGGCCCTGATGGCCTCGAGGACAGCAAGGCCCCGTCCTTTCCCAGAGCTCCCCCTGCCGGCCAGGGACCATGGCAAGTCACTTGGCCTGTCCCGGATTCCAGGGCTGCCCTTGGTTTCCAGCCCCATTGTGCTGCCCCTTCTTTGCCACAGATAAACTTGAGGAACGAGCAAAGCCCGTGGCTTCCGAGTGGGGAGCAAGTGTCCGGAAAGGACCTGGGGTCGAGACCAGAGGGAACAAGAGCTGAGGTTTGGGGTGCTCTCAGTTCTCTGGGCACCAGCTCAACAGCCCAGCTCTGCTGGGACTGTCCCCATGCAGAATGACATCCTCCTGCTGTTGGCCGTGGCCCCTTCAAAAGGTTTTGCTTGGGAAGGTTGCGTGGCGGGCCTGAGGGAGCCCACTTCCCAGGAAGGGAAGGTGAGGTTGGGAGAGGCGGGGCAGTGGGTGGGTCACGTGCACACAGGACAGCTGGCATGCACGCCCCGCTGCTGGGACCAGGCCTGCGGCCCAACCTGGGGAGAGTTTCATGGAGAGGAGGTCCAGCCCAGCTGAGGACACCCCCGCAGGGTTTCCAACGTCAGCAGGATCACTGTGACCAGATCCGGGTGAGCCTGTGCCCTGTTCCCAGCACAGTGTCCTGGTTAGAATTCCAGTGCATTGGCTGTAACGTCGTGGCAGCTTCTGGAGAGGCAGAGGGACCAGCTCCGCCTGGGGTTCCTGGGAGAAGACAAGCCGGAGGGCTTCCCTCGTCTCCCTCCACCTGAGAGCTGGAGACCCTGCTGCCACCTCTCAGGGCTCCTGAGAGTGTCCCAGGCTTCTCCCGCACATCAGCCTCTCCCGCTAAGTGTGCAGCAGGCGGGGCTGGCCCGCCAGCTCGGAGCTCCAGGCGAGGCCCGTGAGCTTGCTGGGATGACACGCGGCCAGGGATTAGCAGGCTTTAGGGACTCCAAACAGCTGCAGGGTGAGACGGAAGAGCCACAGCTGCCTGTGTGTAGATGGACGTGAGAGGGACCCAGGGCCTCCAGGTGGCTGTGTGGCCACCAGCAGCTGGCTGGACTCTGAGCCCCTGAGCCATGGGATCTTTAGGTCACTCACTGCCCAGAAAGATGCAGCCGGCCGCCTGCTGAAGTGTCTCCTGCTGGCGGGAATGTGTGGGGGAGAAGACCCAGGCCCTGCCCTGGTCGTGCTGACTCTCCAATTGTAGAGAAATACCATGAAGGAGCGAGATGGTGATGGTTCCAGGAAAAACTTCGAGTGACATCTGGAGCAAGTGGTGACCCTGAGAGACCCCTCCAGATTGCTAACACTCAAGCACACCCTGAGATCAAAGGAAGCAAATGCACAGAGCTCATGGGCACAATGTATCACATGTGTCAAGCACGGGATGTGCAAAGGCCCTGGGGCAGAGAGTACCAGGTCCTAGGATAGCAAATGAGAAAACACCACCTTGCTGAGAGCTGACCGAGGCTCTATGAACCCTCTTCCAGGGAGGAGGCAGGATCTGAGCACACAGAGTGCACAGAGCTCTGGGGGCACACATGGCACACCTAGAGAAGGGTTGCTGTGAGCAGGGTAAGGGAAGAGGACTGCATGGGGGCTGTAGGCTCTGCCCTCATCTCAGAGACATGCTGGTGCCAGGTGTCCCCAGGGGACACGGGGCAAAGCACTCACATGCTCTTCCTCCATCCTGTGTCAGCTCACCTGACCCTGCAAGTCCTGTTTGAACAGTGTGGTTGTTCCTTCTAAAAGAGCCAGGGAGGGGACACCTGGGTCGAGGCCCATTTCCTGTCCTCTGTGATGCAGACAGGCCTCAAAACAAGAGCAGGTGGCCAGGGCTGGAAGAAAGAGCACAGGAACATGAGCACGGAGTGTCCAGAAGGTGAAGCAAAGCACTCTGGTGTTTCTGATGTCTTGTGCGACAGATCATTCAGCAATAGAGATGACGGCGGTGACAACCATCCCGAGCACCTTGCGGGCGCTGCCCCTGTGTTGTCCCTCGTCCTCAGATGTGAGCAGCTCCTTGGTTCCTGGCTGGGAGGATCTGGCCCAGAGCAGGAGGTGCAGGAACCAGCACCCTCAGAACCACCTCTCAATTCAGATAGGACTGAAGAGCCCCGGGCAGGTCCCTGACAGCAGAGCCAGGGACGGAGCTCGGCTCTGCCCTCTCGCAGCATCTTCCCACCCTACACGCTCAGACTCAGTTCCTTCTCAATGGCTGCAATGAGAAGCAGGTTTAAAGGAGCCATAGGAGGGCTACTCAAGCTGGCTGTCACACTGGATGTCACATGCACCTCCCCTGGAGAGAGCTCCGCCAGACACAGGACACAGGATCACTGTCCAGGCTGCCCCACCCTCTCCTGGCATAAAAGGTCTCCTCCTGAATTGAGGTCAGGAAGCGTGACCAGGACTTCCCATTGCATCCGTGACTTCAGAGGTTTTGCCAAGAAACGAAGCCTGTCCTTCAGCAGCCACCCACAAGATGGCACAGCTGCTGCATCTCTCATGTCAATTGCCACCAGCAAGGGGCACCTGCCTCAAGGTTCCAGACAGTGCAGAGTTTGTGAGTGGTTGGAGGTGTCTGTGGCAACCTGCCGGGTGAGCTGGAGTCTCCCCTGTGCTAGACCCTGGGCTCCTTGGAGCCAAGACTTCAGTGGCCCCATATAACGGGGAGCCACCATGACAGCCAACATTCACTGCACCTTCGGGGTCTGATAGGTGTGGTCCTTCGCCAGCCCTGAGAGGTGCATCTGTTATTGGCCTGTTTCCACAGATTGAGAAGCGGAGAGACGGAGCCACTGGCCCAGCAAAGGTGGCGTGCATCCAGGGCTCTGCACCTGAGCCGCTGGCCTGGATTTCTGGGGAGTCAGAAGAAAGGCTGGTGGTTCCAGATGGACAGACCCAGGTCAGTTCCCAGTGCTGCTGTTTATCAGAGAAGCAAGTAGTTGAGGCTTCTCAAAAGACAACCATTCCAACCCTGGATGCAGGTGGGTGTTAGCATTTCCATTTTACCATCTGGGGTTGAGAGGACAGTGACCTGCCCATGGTCACACAGTTTGGAAGAGAAGGAATGAGGACTAGGATGCAGGCCCTCATCTGCTGTGAGGGATGCTCTTCCCTCTGCTTTCCATGGGGAGGGGAATCTCACCATGCAGGACCAGGGCCAGGAAGTGAGAACCAGCCCCCAAAAGAAGCCAGAAACCCAAACAACACCGCTGATCCCCTGGAACACAGAGCCCCAAGTGCACGCCACTGCAGAGTCCCGAAATATGCTTCCCTGTGACCACGGATGCCCAGTCTCCCCATTGTCTGTCAGAAAAGATGCAGAGAGCCTGGACCAGCCCCAGCGCAGCTGTCAGATGGTGTTCCCAGTCCAACTGGAGAGAGGAATCGGCGAAGCCTCCAGAGACAGCCTGTTCTCAGGAATCCACAGCCTGCCCAGGCTGCTCAGGGTGGGAAGGGAAGCTCCATCTGACTCCACGCTCTTATCTGCCGACTTGCTTGTCTCTGTCTCCAGCTGGTCTCAGCCCCACAGGGAGGACCTGGCACACACAGGAGCCCACAGAGTCCCGCTGAACAGAGGACAGCAGCAGAATCTCAAGGTCTCTGCCTGGCCTGTGGCCAAGTTCCACCACCCCGATCCAGGGCTCTCAAAATTTCCCTGCGGGAGTAGCTCAGCTGCTGGCTCCCCTGAGGGACGTCTGCCACAACCCGGAGTGCCTGTGACCTGGAAACCATCGGCAATGTCCTGTTGTTTCCAAGCACCTGAAGCCTGGGTGTTGCAGCATTTCCTGTCCATCACCTCTGTCACTGCACCCACATCCTCAGCAGCCAGATGCCATGTCACATGCTCCATGATAGGGCTTTTCTCCTGGATGTTTCAAACCATAGACACATGTGCTAAGATGTGAGAATCCGTCCTGCCAAAGGCCAAGTTACCTATGACAGCATGCTCCTGAGACCAAGCGCTCAGTCTGTCCCACACACATTTCCCCAAGTGGATTCAAAATTTTAAACTGATAAAATATTAGCACAGTTCTGACAACCACAGGTGTGAAAAGGGTGTGCTCAGAAGTTTGTCTGCTCCAACCCCTTCCACCCATTCCCATGGCTGTAGATGCCAAGCCTCTCAATTATTTTTTGCTTATCTTTCTTGTATTTTTTTTTTGCAGTGAGAATTTTAGGTAGATAGATGGATGGATGGATGGATGGATGGATGGATGGATGGACAGATTAGATAAATGGAAAGATGGATGATGGATGACTGAATGAACAGAAAGATGGATACATAGACAGATATATTGCTGGATGGATAGATAGATTAAATGTATGTGTTATGTATATATGTATGGATGGATGAATGGATGGATGGATGGACAGATAGATAAATGGAAAAATGGATGATGGATGGATGAATGGACAGAAAGATGAATAGATAGATGGATATATTGCTGGATGGATAGATTAAGTGGATGGATGGATGGATGGATGGATGGATACAGAGATAGACGATAGGTAGATATCTAAGACTGGCATAATGAACATTCAGTTTTGCACTATGTCTTCCTTCCTTGACATGACCATTGGACCCTGATCATCATGGCACATCGGTTGTTCTCATTCGTGGGCAGCAGACTAGCGCTGCATTGTAGGAATGTTCCATAATTCATTCAATTAGCTCTCCCAAGCCTGGACATTTTGGTAATTTCCGATACTTGATTACAAGCACAGCTGCCCTGAGTGACCTGTGCCCGTAATTGTTCCTATTCTCAACATAGCTGTCTTCTGCAGGGGTGGGACCATGTGTTTTCTGTTGGCTGCTGCATATCCAAGGGTGCTAACTTGGGGTGGACAGCGTGGCTTCCCCTCTGCTCTGGAGGTTGAAGCTCATCCACAGCAAATCACCCAAGGTCACCATGCCTCAGTCTCCTCACGACAAGTGGCATGACAGATAGTCCTTCCTGCACGGGGTCATCATGAGCAACACAGGAGTGAAGTGCATGGACTGCATGGTGCCAGTTGGCCCAGTGCATTGTGCTGACACTGATATTATCCATCCTGGGCTCTGAAAGCCACTGAGCTGCAGTTGACTGGTTTCCACCGCATGGAAGCTGCTGCGTGGCTGCATGGGTAATCGTTTCCACACAGTACAGCTCGAAAGGACAGAGGGCTCATTGTGATGTGATGGTGATGGTGATGATGGTGATGATGGTGATGAAGGTGGTGGTAATGGTAATGGTGGTGATGGTGGTTATGATGGGGGTGATGGTGATGGTGATGATGGTGATGGTGGAGATGTCGTGATGGTGATGATGGTGGTGATGGTTATGTGGTAATGGTGACTGTGGTGGTGATGGTGATGGTGATGATGGTGATGATGGTGGTGGTAATTGTGATGATGGTAATGATGGTAATGGTGGTGATGGTGATGATGGTGGTGATGATTGTGGTGATGCTGATGATTGTGGTGATGATGGTGATGGTGATGGTAATGATGGTGATGGTGGAGATGGTGATGGAGATGGTGATGGTGGTAATGATGGTGATGGTGGTGATGGCAATAATCGTGGTGATGATAGTGATGGTGATGGTGATGGTGATGGTGATAATGGTGCAGATGGTGATGGTGATGATGGTGAAGATGATGTAAATTTGATAAACGCTCCCAGAATTATTATTGTCCACATCCTCTTAAGCTGTGAGCCTCAAATAAACTTGCCCTCCTCTGAGTTGTTCTGATCGGGTTTTGGCAACAGTGAAGCAACGCTGTCTGACAGTTTTCTGTTTGCCTCTAGTACCATCCTGTCGACCCCCACCCTCCTTCTCAAAGGATGACAGACACTTGTTAAATTAACAGACCAATAAGTGCACAATCCCAATCCATCAAAGCGGTGGCAACGTTTGATTGATCTTTGATACTGGAGACCTTCAGATGCACCCTGGGCTTGAAAAATCCTGTATAAAATTTCTCATTTCCTCACTGAAGAAAATCCAGGCTAGTTCATCAGTGAGTCACCAGGACTCACCCTGCAGGAAACCCTGAAATCAAACCGACCACCAGAGACAGAGCTGTGCCATCCCTGAACGTGGCCAGAAATAGGAGCCACACGTGAAAATCTTTGAAGAGGCCAAAAGTGGGCGGTTTTCAAAGGTCCATCTGAGGGTGGTGGGCGCTAGATCCCTTCTGGGGGCCCAGGTATCAGTACCGGCAGTACTTCAGAAAAAGACCCTGCTTCTCGATGCCTCACTCACGCTTGGCCACCACGCTCACCATGGGTTGCCCGCCATCTTTGAAGCCCCAGTGAGAGCACCAAGAGTGCCCTGCGTCAGGCAGCTGCGCAGAGCTAGAGGCGGGTCAGAACCCGTGGCGCTGGCACCCGAAATCCAGGCCCCATTTATACTCCCCTCGTAGTCCAGTCCTAGTGGAGCCCAGCCTTGCTGAGGGAGGAAGGGCCAGCAGGTGGCAGGACTGGAGAGGGCACCCGTGCCAAGGGGTGGGGAGGGGCTGAGGGGGGAGCTGGAGTGGAGTAAGCTGGGCTCTCAGTCAGGCCAGGGACTGGGGTCCCTGGTACAGTCCTGCCCGAGGGACAGATCACAGGCCTGGAGGACCCCCAGGAAAAGGGCAGGGCTTTTCAAAACCCCCAAGGAGTGTGGGGCACAGTGGGTGGAGGGCCCAGCTGGCAGGCTTCCTCCTACTTCACACCTCAATTCCTTTGTCCTGTACCTGGGGTGGTGGGAGAGGGTGGAGGCCTGGGGCTAGTGACACCTGATGATGTCTTCCTGGTCACCTCCAGAAACAACCAGCAAACCACTCAGTCTTGCGTCTCCTCTGCCTGGGTGCTCGGGTGACTGCCATTGGATTGTCAGCTTCTTAGAAAGTGTTTGTCTTCTCTGGAAAGGTCCTGGGACAAACGGGCGCATGGTGGTGCCAGACCATGTCTCCCGGCATTGAGAGAAGGGTAGTTAGGCTCCAGAAGCCAACCGGAAGCCCGCAGAGCCCGGGACCCTGCCGACCCCAAGTGCCTTCCTAATCTGCAAGGAAGTATCTCCTTAGAGAATCGGGAGGCTTCTGTGTTCTGATTTCTGTTACATGAGGAGTTCCAAGCTGTGCTTGTAACAAGTAAGGTGTGGCTGAGCTGATCTTCCATGGTACACACGAGGTCTCCAGGGCTGCAAGAATCATCCAGACCAGCATCCTTGGCAGTGAGACACTAAGAGAGGTAATTGGTGTGGAGCAGGGTGGCCCTGGCCCAAGACCTGGGACTTTGGAGCCTCTGACCCCAACACAGAGATTCTGGTTCTCCTGCTAAACATTTGCATTTTAACCTTTTCCCCCGTGAGTCTGATCCAAGTGGGTCCCAGAAGCCCTGACAGTGGTGGCCCCTCATCCGTGCCAGGGTTGCTAGGCAGTGGGCTTGCTTACTGTAGCAGGGGTGGGGTGAACTGGGGGGTGAGCACTGGCCTAACACACACCAGGCCTGGGCTCAATCCCCAGCCCTGCATGAATAAGCTCTAGCAGAACAACATGCCACAGAACATGCCTCAAGGACCAAAGCAAACGCAAAATGTGCAGAACCACCTTCAGGCCTGTGGAGGGGCCAGCTGCTCCTGGGCAGTGTGCCAGGAAGGCCGTGGTCCACATGATCCCCAAGCACGTCCCTTCCATTCTTCTGTCTCCTGGTCTTGCTCCAACCAAGCCGCGAGGGCTCTGGCAAGGCTTGGCCTTCCTGCCCTGCCACGCCAACACGGTGCTGATGGGGGTGGAATCTGAGCAGGTGGGTGGAGCATGTGGGGAGACCCAGGTTGACACTGCGCACCCAGCCCGCCCTCAGACCTGACTGGAGTCTCAGGCAGCCAGGAGCAGAGGTGGGAGCATTCATTCATGCTTGAGTTTTTCATCAGGAGCCAGCCAGGAGCCAGGTCCTGGTGAGGGGTTGGGGACCCCCAGTGGGAAAGATGCCCCAGTGTCCCCATAAGATGGCGAGTGCATCACACACATGAAGAAGAGACATGGTGGGGAGGCCCAGCCACGGGAGACTGGCCTGGTGCTCAGGTGCACTGCCCAGTGGAGGTGACAAGTACACTGGAGCTGGAGGAAGAGGCAAAGTCAATGGGGAAGGACAAGTGCAAGAAGAGCTTTCCTGGCACATGTCAATACCCTGGGGCAGGAGGAGGAACTGGAGGAGGCCAGGGTTCTGTGGCCCAGGGAGCTGGGCGCTTGGTACACTGGCTGAGGCTCAGTCATCAGCAGGAATCACACGAGGGACCTCCTGCAAATTCCCAGTGGGGAGTTGGATTTTCACCCCAGAGCAATGAAAATCCCTGAAGATCTACAGCAGGAACTGAGAGCCATGGTCCTGGGTTGGGCGGTGCCAGGAGCAAATGCCATGGAGGGAAGCCCACCTAAATCGCAGTGGGAAGAGCTGTGTGTGGTCAGCAACACCCCCGAGACGGGAAGGGTCTTCCTGAGAGCCCAAGAAGCCCACACTCTGTTCTCCCCACCGCCTCAAAGCACATTGGCCTCAAACTTCCTTGCCCTGCAGGCCCTGGCGAGATCCGCCCTCGTTATTGCGGAGTTTGGGGATGGAGCCTGCGGGCACCGGCTACCCGTCCAGGACTTTTGTCGGGGGTCTGCACCAGTCTGGGTCTTGGGACAGCTTCAGATTTCTGTCCAAGAACTGGGGCTTAAGACTCCACGTGTTCGCCCTGCAGATGTTTCTTGTGCAGTTTGGGAATTTGGGAATGCTCAAAATAGCATTCGCCCCTAAAATTGCCTGAAAATTGAATTGCAGTCCAAATGTGTCTGTAAAAAGTAACCAAATAACTGTTTATTGTCATTAGTTCATGTACTTTGAGCTTCCAGGCAGGGCTGTGTGTTGATTGAATGGGGTACTGGATGGGCCTGGGGTGACCAGAGACTTGCGGGGACCATCAGGTTCTGTTCCACAGGTGGGGCAGCCATCAGCAGATTCTCCCATCAGTTCCAGCATCTGACCATGATAGGTGGAGAGAGCCCCGGGCCTCCAGGAGACCCCTTAGGGTACCTTCCTGAACCCTGGGACGAGCACCCCAGCCTGCTCAGGTTAGACGATGGCACAGTCGCCCACACATTGTGGTGAGGCGTCCCCGGCACAGACCCACCCCTCAGCTCTTCTCAGGTGATGGGTTCAGGGGCATCAGCGCTTCAGGGTGGTGCACCACCCGCCCCCGCCAGGCGGCCCTCCAAAGGGAAGCACCCCTGTCCCTGCACCATCCAACTGGGCCCTTGCTCTGTGGATTGCCTGCTGGGGACACTGGGCGCAGAGGGTCACACACGATGTGGCCCTCCAGGGCAGCAAGCAGGTGGACTAGGTGCTCAGTGCCACCTCAGGAACATGCTGCTCAGAACCACAGTGAGTTGTACCTCACCAGATGGTGAGGGTCAGAAGAGGGGAACCATCAGTGGTCTGTGGGACCTGGCTGTGTCCCCGTGCAGCCTGCGTGCAGGGCAGCCACTGCTTCTCAGCAATGACTTACAGCCTAGGCTGCTGGGTTTGTTCAGGCACCGTGGGGTCTTGGGGGAGCTGCAGGGGTCCATGGCCCACGGTCCAGCCCCAGACCTCCCATGCAGTTGCTCTGTGACCTTAAGTAATTGACTCGACCTCTGCGTGTCTCTGTCCCTCATCCTTTGCCTCCCAAGATTCTGTGAGGCCCAAATAAATTGCACATGTGGCCAACCCAGGACTCGAGGACTGTCCCTTGCAGCGCCTCTCCCCTTCTTTCCATTCTAGAATTTTCCCCTTGCCCTCTGCCCTGCAGCCACCTGGGCTGGCCCTCAGCTTCTCAGACAGTCAGGCCCTGCCCGCGGCCTTTGCACTTGCTGTCCCCACAGCCTGCACTGCACCCGCTCCTCGCTTCCTTGGCATTTCTGTTCAAGCCTCGCCTTTTCTGTCACCTGCCCAGATTTCACCCCACTGCCCACTGCGCTCTGCATCACACCAGCAGGTCTATGAAGTCACTCTCCTTCCAAAGAATGTGATCACGGTGAGGGCTGAGGGCTGCCTGTCTGCTCTGCACCAGGTCCAAGCACGAGCCCAGTGCCTGGCAGAAGGGCCCCTCGGGGGACACTGCAGCTCCATGCAGACATCTGCAAGGGCACAGGCAGGTAGGTGGCTCTCTGAGCAGTGGACGGCAGAGTGTGGCACTTCTGGATGTCCTGGCTCCTTCCCCCACAGGCCAGTGTGCCCAGGCTTGTGGGTGCGTGGACTCAGCTCTGGGGAGGAGGCAGGTTCTCAGGGACAATGGCTCAGACTTACCGGCCTTGGCTGAAGCCAAACAGAGCCGTTGTCAGAACCCCGGGACGGAGCTGGGCTCCTAGAAGGGCTGAGCCAGGTCCAGGAAAGGTCCAGGCCCTTCTCGCTCTGCCCGCCTTCCCTTCTGACTCTTTCCTCTCCTTCTCTCTCTCTCCTCCTTCCCTTCCTTCTCTCTCTCCCTCCTTCCCTGCCTTTTCTCTCTCCCTCCTTCTCTCCTTCTCTCTTGCTCTTTCTCCTTCTGCTCTGACCTCCCTCATTCCTCTGCCTCATTCCTCTCTAATCCCTGTCCTCCTGGTTGTCACTCTCCCTGCACATTTGCTCCATCTGGGGGGACGTTTCCAAGGCAGGGTGCACACCTAGCCACCGAAAGCTGGATCGCTTCTCATTGCTTCCAGCTCCACATTCCCCAGGAGGGGATCTGATTTCTCATGGGCCAGCTCCATGGGGTGCCTGTGCTCATCAGCTCTGGGGAGGACTTGGACCCACTGTCACCTGGCTTGGGGCATGTGGGTCCTGGGGTGGGCAGGGAAGTGAAAGCAAGCCCTGTGAGTGGAAGGGAGGCCAAAGTTCTGTGCACGAGACAGTCACGGACAGGCCTTCTGCTGTGTCCCTCACTCATGCATCGACTCCTCTCTGATCTCCACCTTGTGCCAGGCTCTGTCCTAGGCATGGGGATACAGGATGGAGCAGGACCTGGAGCGTCCTACCTTCTGTAGACCTGTACTCTGTAGAGGAGAGACTGGGAGCAGTGAGTAGAGCCACTCCGTCCTGGCGGAGACCCCAGTTCTCCTGAAAGCTCAGTGAGGGCAGGAGATACTGCCCAGCAGCAGCAGCTATGTGTTGCTCTGTGGGTCAGGGAGGCCTCGCTGAGGACCTGCTTGAAGGGAATGAGCTGGGCAGCACACCCAGCAGTGAGTGCAAAGGCCCTGTGGCCAGTAGATGGGTGTGTGTGAAGACGGGAAGGTGGTCAGTGAGCCAGAGAGACAGGATGTAAGGAGCGCACACAGACCCCTGAGAACAAAGGGGCTGTGAGCCCAAGGGACTTTGTTAGCCCCTCTAGCCTCTGTTCCCCCCCATGGAGCTGCATGAAGAGCTGCCCCCTTAGGACTGTGATCACCAGTGGGTGCTCGGGGTCACTTCCCACTTGAGAGTTGTGGAGTCTGGTGGAGGGTGCCTGGCCAGGACAGTGGACAGCTGTGGGGAGACACAGGTCACACCTGTGCACCCTCCGACTGCACAGATCACAGGGCTCCTTTCTCACAGTGATCTGTGATGACAGTTGTGGCCCTGGGTCCGGGCGTGGGGGGCACGGCCCAGTTTCCCTCCCTGGGTTCAGGCTGCGCCTTGGGTGGTGTGGGGCTGGGGGTGAAGGATGAGGGATGGTTCAGAGGCTGAATGTGTGCCTGACAGAATGGAGGCTTCACATGGGCCACACAGGGACAGGCTGCGCCCTCCCAGCCCTGCACTGGTGCTTCACGGAGGAGGCAGGAACTCTTGACAGGGAGGCTGAAAGATGGGTCCCCGTTGGGCCATATGGAGGATCTGCTGGGGCAACGAAGCCCCAGAAAAGACCAGTGCACTGGCAGAAGCTTCACCCCGCAGGTCCCAGGGGCTCTGACAATCAGGCCGAGCAGGGTGACTGGACGGGCAGGCTGCCTGGAAGAAAGCTGGGTGTTGTATGGAAGGTGACCCCCTGCATCTTGGGTTTCACTGGGAAGTCTGTGTGGTCACATCGGCCAATTTGGCGTCCGCTGGAAGCTGGGCGAGGCTGGCCCGAGAGGAAGAGCCCTGGCGGGGCCCTGGGTGGCTCTGTGGCCATGACATATAGCAGCACAGGGGGAAGGGCACATTTTTATCCCATATGTGGAGGTGGGGTGGGCTTGGAGTTCGCTCCCTCTCATTTGTGGGGATCTTAATGAGAAACCCCTAAAGGATTTAGAAATTCCCTTTCCCAAGGACAGGAAATGAACAGGAAATTTCTAGGGAATTAGGGGAAATCCCAGGGCAAGTTGGAGACAGTGGCCTTTGTTGTCCCAGCGTCTGTGAGTGTGAGAGAATGAGTGTGAGAATACGTGTGAGTTCTTGAGAGACCGACGCAGGAAGAGAGGGAAGGGGAGAGAGAGAGACAGAGACGGGAGCGAGACGGGCAGCACAGACAGGGAGGGAGGGCCCGAGAGAGGCAGAGACAGAGGCCCTGCATGGCGGCCCCTCCTCAGGAGCTCTCTGGCACTTGGGAGGAGCCCCCGAGGCTGACCTGGAGGTGACAGGAACACGGGGGACAATGACTCATTCTCCGAAGCCCTGGGCTTGGGTAACAGCAGGTCTCCCCCTTGCCAGGTGCGGAGTGCAGGAGGGCACAGACCCCACTGAGCGAGGGCCAGGCCAGGCGCAGGGCAGGGTGAGGGCCAGGGTGAGGGCCAGGGCAGAGCCACTGCCAGGACACAGGAGGAAGCAGGTTCTCTGCTCACGCCTGCTGGAAGCTGTCTCTCCATGTGGGCCCTCGGGTCACAAAGAAAGGAGGAGCCCTGCTCCCAGTGAAGGTGCAGTGGACAGCAGCCTGGCCTGCGGAAGTGTCCTCTGTCACCCTGAGCCCTACACGGTGGCTTATTCATTACCAGAATGAGTTACCAGAGTGTCTGGCTGTCCCTACTGCAGAGGGAGGCCAGGCATGGACCTGGCCAGGGGAGGAGGCTGTTTCAGGGCAGCAGAATTCCCAGCCAGACTGACTGCAAGCATGTCCCTCATACTGAGGTTTGGACAAGTGTCCCCAAGGGCACCGTGTTAGAGGCATGGTCCCAGGTCAGAGGAGATGGGAGGGGGTAGGACCTTTAAGAGTTAGGCCTGGTGGGTCTTCACGTTACAGGGGGCATGTGAGACTCCAGTCTCCTCTTCTTCCTTTCTGCTTCCCAGACATGAGGGAGGGCTTTAGCCCACCAAATGTTCCCACCATGCTGGGCTGCCTCGCCCTGCCCAGAGCCACCACCAGTCAGTTACCTACTGACCAGGAAAACCAGGAGCTGGGCTTCCTGCTAGGCACCTTCAGGACCTGGCCTCTGCTGGAAACCATGCTCCTGGGCAGCTGGCAACCACCCACGGCTTGGGGGCCCCTTCACTCTGGGGCTCCCCACTGGACAGGCACTGCCAGCCCACCTTGGCCCCCACTGCCCTTCCTGCCTCTCTTGCTGACACTCCCTCCCTGCTCCACCCTCCCTCCCCTCCCCTTCCCCAGCACATCCCTCACATTCCCAGCTCCCCAAGGCCCAAATTGACACACCCCTAGAGTGTGAGGGTCAAGCTGGTGGCACTTGGTGACCAGGGCTCTGGGTTAAGAGGTCTGGGAACAACCGAGATTGTCTAAATCTCTCATTTTATTATTAGAATACAGAGGCCCAGAGAGGGTAAGCGAATTGCCAAGGGCCACACAGTCATTGGTCGCATCATTGGTACCAGAGTACCTCAGTTGGAGGATACCAGCTGACAGGGACATCCCTGCCTCCCTCACAGCAGCTTGTGCACCTTCCCCACTTACCAAGCTTTCCCTGGGATCAAAGTCCCCCCAGGTGATCAGGCCTGGGTGAGCAGTCCTACCAGGACTGGTCATCTTCGCAGGTGGCCATCCCTGTCTCCACACCAGGAAGGGGACCTGGGAGGTTCCAGGCCTCTAGGGCACAGGGCCTGGCCATCATCAGCTGTTCCCGCTGTGCTGAGCACCTGGGTCAGGTGGGCCTCATGCCTGGGGTGTGAGCACCCCGTGCCTGGAAAGAGGCAGCTCCCCAGAGGGCCCGGAGGGAGGGCAGCGGGCAGCGGGCGGCAGCAAGCCAGGCTACGTCTCAGGCTTCCCCCCTGCTCCTCCAGGGCCTCAACCAGTGGGGAAAGAATGTGCTGCGGTCAGCACAAGTCGGGAAAAGTGAACTCGGAGAAAGCCCCTTGCTTTGGGCAGAGGGGTTCACAACAGGGTGGCGTCCTGCGAGCAGCTAGAGAGACTCCTACAACCACGGTGGTCACTATTTCAGGGACAGCTTACAAGCACCTGCTGGGTGACCAGGGCTCAAGAGCAGCCTCTCTGTGCTTGCCAGGGGCCACCTGAGGCGGGTGGGGTGAGGCCTCGGCCTGGAGAGGCCTGAGGCTGGGTGTCCTGGCTGGCTGAGCGGAGCTGGCCTGGAGGGAGGAGGCAGCCCTGCCCGCCTGTTTCTGTAAGCTCCCGAGGCCAGGGCCAGTGCCTCTGCTATGAGGCCCTCTCAGCAGGACCCGTGCCAGTCCTGCTCCTCGGACGTTGGCTGTAAATGCAGGAAATGGAAGGGGCGGGGGCAGGCCTCCCCTGCCCGCTCCTTGCTCACAGGCTTGGTGGCGAAGCTTTCCCAGCAGTGCTGACTGCGACCCTCTGCCCCAAACCTCCCTCCTGAGTCCAGCACCGGTCTCCCTGGCATGGGAGGCCCCGAGGAGCCCCGATGGTGGCACAGCACGGCCACCACAGGCAGCTCCACCTGCCTTTGCAGAGGAACAGGTAGCCCTGGTCTGGCAATGGGCAGAGACGGCCAGGTGGTCCTCAGCTGCTCCAGTGCCATCCCTGGGTCTGACCCTGCCCCTAACCCAGCCCTGCCCTCCCAGGTCCGCAGCCTCTGCTTCCATCCCAGGCTCTGGGTTCCGAGGGTGGAGGCGGCATGACCCGGTCACCACTGCACCTCTGCTGCACGAGCGGCCTGCAGAGCTCAGAGGACCGCACAGCTGGAGCGTGGCCCTGGCTGTCCTCTCCCTCTCCCACCAGCTGAGGGACCACACTGCTGCCCACTGTGCTCACGCTGCATGCTGGCCCGGCGTCCTCTATCTCAGTCCAGCCAACTGGGCTACCTGGCCAGGGTGCCCAAAGCAAGGTGGCAGCTGCCCAGTGAACCCTGAAGAGGGACGGGGCAGGGCAGATGGGAAGACGATCATAGACAACAACGGCAGTAAGGACAAGGGGCTCCAGTGGTCCCTGGCTGGGCTTGCTGTCTCACCTGGCTGACCGCAGCACACACAGGACATGGGAGGACCCAGATGACGATGTGTCTGCCCACCTGGGCAGTCGGGGCCGGCAGCTCCAGTGCGGTCCTCACGCTGTGGCCCCCGGAGCCTCCTCGGCACGTCCTCCCTGGCCTGTGAGGACACACAGGTACACGTGGTGGGCCAGGGCCTCTTGCTGCCTTTGAAACAGTGGAAGGGAGATTCGTGTAGCAAGAAATTAAGCGTTGAAAGCTTCTGGTTCACAGCATTTAGTACCAACGCCTCCATCCTGCGCTGACGCGGGTACCCAGTCCTGCATGCCTGTGCCCCGTCTGCAGGGCGTCCAGGAGGTCCATGGGGAGGGCCTGTGAGGAGGGGACAGGCGTGAGGGCTTCTCGGGGTGTGGGCCTGTGGGAGCGAGCGTGGGAGCTTCGGGCTTGCTGAGGAGGGTCAGCCCCACGGCTGTCCAGGCACAGTGTCACTCCTCCACAAGGCCTGCCCTCCCTGAGCTGTTTGTTTGTCCTTGTCAGGGGACAGTGAGTGGCCTCTTGTCTGCTAGGACCAGTTGGCGCCCCGTGAACAGGGGAAGCATGGCTTTGCTCCTCCTGGAGGCCAGGGCTCTGGTTTCCTGGGACAAAGACAGGGCGAGGGCAGGGGCAGCTTGGTGGGCCTGCTGCCATCCATGCAGAGGAGCTGGTCCCTGCCGCTCGACCGGACCCCTGGCCCTGTGAGGAAGGAGCCCCTGACTCTGCGTGGAGCGCTCGGGAGGCGTGGACACACTGTGGAGTTCAGCCAGTGCTGCCTGGGGAGATGGCCCACCAGGGCTAGGCAGGGCTGGGACACAGAAGCCGGGCCCTTCTGTGGGAGCCAGCTGCAATGTCGGCCCTGGAGCCTCCACACAACCACACAGACACGACGCCGTGGGAGAGCAGTTAAAGGGACCCTGCCTCCCACTGCCTCCACCGTCCATCCAGGGAATGTCGCTGTCCACCAGAGGGTCGTGGTGTGCAAGGAAGATCAGTCTGTGAACAGCAGGTGCTCCTGAGCCTCAGCTGCATGCCGCTTCTGGGTGGCCGGACAGGGGAGGGGTTGGGCCTGGGGTCCACCTCCAGGTCTGGTCCCTTGAGGGAGACGGTGGACCCCTGGCCTCTGAAGGAGGCCCCCGCCCCCCCTGCCTGCCTCTCACATGCGTTCTGCACACACGTTTCAACACCACCAGAAGAAAACCCGTGTCTGGGCGCCCGCCTGCAGCAGGAGGCCTGGGCTCAGGGGCAGCCAGTGTCGCCGTGAGCAGCCCGGGGCCGTCTTTCTGCATTTCCAGAGCAGCCAGGTGTTCAAGATGGTGGGTGAAATCACCCACTTTTAGACAACTGTGGCCCACGAAGCACAGAACCAAGGGAGTGAGCATGGCAGTGGCTGGTCAGTGTCGGGAGGCCTCCGGGGACGGGTGGGGAAGGAACCTCACCCACTGGCACCCTGGCCGCCTCACACACAGGGCAGGGGCACCTCCTGCTCCAGGTACTATTCTACTACCTGCCACTGGCACGTATGGCCAGCCCGTCACTGGACCTGGAGGGCAAATGGCCTGGGAGGAAGGTGTGAAGGAGGTCACCCCTCGGCCAGCTGGACGAGATCACTATGGAGTGGTCAGAAGTCTCGAGTTGAGGAGTCGCTACCACCTTCAAAACCACCCTCCTGCTGGCGGTGTGGTCATTTGGGCAAAGGATGTCATTCAAAAAAGAGGACTTTTCTTGGTTCAGCTCTTGAAACCCCATGAGTGTAGCATTGCAGGGGAAGCCTGTGCTGTGGGCCATGTTGGCTAACTGGACAGCAGGTGTGTTGGCTAACTGGACAGCAGGTGTGTTGATTAACTGGACAGCAGGTGAGTTGGTTAACTGGACAGCAGGTGAGTTGGCTAACTGGTCAGCAGGCGACTTTCTTGCTGACAGAAATGCAAATACCTCACCCACCTGCTTACTTCCCTGCCTTCATCCCAGCACAAGGCAGGGGATCTGATCACTCTGTTTATGGGGACGGGAATGATATTCTGGAACCAGCAGCATCACCTGGGAACTTGCAGGACACATGGACTCTCAGGCCCACCCTTCCCAGTGGGAAGCTGTGCTGGACACAGGCTAACGCTCCATCTGCCACGGACACCTGCTCAACCCAGGGACTAGGCCATGTGTGTTCCAGGGAAGCCCCAGTTCGCTCGTGGGTGTGCAAACACCAACAGTGTGTGCTGGGGGCTGACAGTGTCCCCAGGCAGCAGGTGGACGTGGAAGTGGGCCAGGAACAGGCCCCAGGGAGAGTGAGGCCTAAGGGCCTGGCCTGGGAATGTTGCCCTGCCAGGGTCCTAGGAGAGAACCAGGACGTGGGAGAGGAGCAAGACCACCCTCACTCTGAGGTCTCCTGTGGCTCATGTTGCCTTGGAAGCACTGGGTGGACAAGGGTGGGTCCCTCATGCTCTGTTATGTCCCCAGAAATGAGCACAGGTCCTGTCACGGAAGAGCTGGAAGCTGACGTGGGATAAATGCATAAATACCAGTTTGGCTGATGTAGCAAACCAAGCAGAACTGTTCACCATGACAGGCTGGCAACAGGGCCGGTGACAGGGCCAGCCTGAGCCTTCAGCAAGTGGGCGTTCAGCCCCCATGCCCGGGAGATCGGGGTTGGTCCCAAGGGTGCAGTTGGCTCGCCATGGACATCACAGATCTCCCACCAGGTTGGGACCTCCGTACTGGTCCCTGGGCCCCCAGCGTGGAGAACGTCCACCAGCCACGGTTGTCGGTTCACCTGAGAGCCAAGCTCAGCAGGGCGGCCACCCACGTCTGCAGGTGTCCTTCCTGTCTGTGGTTCTTGTGTCTGAGCTGGTGCACGGCCTGCTCTGAGGAGGGCTGCAGTCTGCACAGCGGGACGCCACAGGCTGCTGATGGCAGGGGCCCACCCCGTCCTTAGGGCCTTTGCTTGACAACCTCGTGGGTGAGGACAGAGGACCTCGTGAGCTGGGACGCTGTCTGCTCCGCTGGGCTCGCCGCGGTGTCCCTCCTCGGCCCTCTTACCACTCATGTGTCACCAGGCACCCCACCATCTCTGATCGCCCTTCCTTCAGGGGACGTTCTTCGAGTTGGCCTTGAGCTGACATCTCTCTCGTCTTTTTCTCATCTGTCCCCTAAGCGCTGAAGCGTCTGTGTGGGTTCTATGATGTTTCTCTTAAAATACAAAACAACTGAAACCCTACACGGTTCACCTGTGCACACCTGGAGTGGCCCCGCCCCTGGGCAGGGGCACCTTCCTTCACTCCCTGGTGTCCCAGGGCTGTGCTGCCCGGGATGTGAGTGTGGGTGTCCTGTCCCACCTCCTCAGGGACACACCCTTGGACACAGGGCCAGGCTTCTCTGTGGAACAGGTACCCGGAGTGTTTCCCAGGTTGCTGGACATCTCATGTCTGCAGAGAGCAAGACCGACACCCCCGTTCCTGCCCCAGCCGTGTTCTCCATGCGCTGTGCCCACGTGAGACCCAGCCTGCCCATGGCTGCCTCCCTGCCTGGAGCAGAGCCTGGCATGTATCCGGTCCTCAGTCCACCCAGCTGGACAGTGTGGATGGAGGAGAAAGGAAACGTCCCCGCCGACAGGACTCCAGGCCCCTCTGGAACCAAAGTGTTTTAGGGACTTTTGCCGCCCTAGGCTAACCCAGCTTCCCCCACCCAGGCAGAGGTGTGTTTTCCTCTGTGTCTCTGCTCTAGGTTTTGTCATTGATCACAAGTGAACCATGGCCAAGCCCGATTCCTAAGATCGAAAGACGTGCACCAGCAACTACGTGAAGTCACTAGCGGCATCGATGACTGACTTGCTGCTATCTCACTTCCAACGAGCACAGGAGCATCATAAGATGTAGTTAGAGCTTCAGAGTTGCCTGTGCGTGACACAAACAAGGAGCTGCAAGGACCCTGATATCTTGGGCCCCTGGTTGGTCAGATGAAGGAAATTAAAATTTTTCTTTAGTACATGTATTTTTTTTAATAGTGTTATAATACTCTTTTAGCCAGGGGAATACAATAACTACTTTGAAATCTCAGGGTGCTGCAGTCCATTGGCTTGACTCTGGGGGAGGTGGCACAGGCTCACATGGGGGCATCCAGGGTGTTTGCTGGTAAAGCCACACACATCTTCACTGCATGGGCCACTCTGAGCAGGCAGACAACGTCCTCTAACAAGCTAAGAGAGCGGCTTCCCCACTGCATTTCCCTGAGGGCCATCTTGACTGCTGTCCTGAACCCAAGGCGAGCTCCACCCGAGGAGCCTGGGAGAGTCCGGGTCTCCCTGGAGGCCTCGGCTACACCGCTGCTCAGCCATCTCCCTGATGCTGGGCTTTCCCAGCACAGCCAGCTCCGCGCTGGGTCCCCGCAGAGCAAATCAAAACAGAAAAATGCCTTTGATGTCCCAGTGGCAGCCACCACCGCACGGAAGACAGGATGCGGTTCAGAGGAGGGACACAGACTGCCTGTGTGAGGCCGGTCCAGGCTCCTCTCGAGGAGATCCAACCCAACCCTGGGGGTGAGCTTCTGTGGCTGCTGTGGCAAAGCTCCACAGACTGGGTGTTCAAGGACGACCCAAGCTTCTGCTCACGGTCCTGGAGGCCCAAAACTGGAGAACACGGTATCGCCAGGGCTGGCTCTGGGGGCTCAGGCCAACTGTGCCCATCTGAGGCCCAGCTGGTTCTGGCTGCCAATGGTCCTTGTTGCTCTGTGGCTGTGGGAACCACAGGCTGTACACTGTGCAAGTCATCACTTGGTGTCCCTGTGCACCCCTGGGTCTTTCCATGACCCTCCTCTAAGGGCCAGTCATATCCAATTAGGACCCGTCCACTCTGGCGTGACCTCATCTGAGCTAATCGCATTTGCAGTGAACCTCAGGTAGCGTCACACCCAGAGGCGCCCAGGGCTGGGGCTCCAGCCAGCTCACTGCTCCTCACACCCGGAAGCCCTCTGCAGCCCAGCACCACTGAGTCTTTGTCCTCCTCCGAGAGTCACAGTGACTGCTCAGGATCCATCAGGGTCCTGGCTCATCCTGCATCAGTCCCTCAGGATGACTACCCCCAAGTCCCAGCTTTCATGGTTTAGGGGATCTTAACGCTGCAGCCATGGTTTCATTAAGGGCTGATGGGCTGTGTCATGACATCATCAGTTCAGGGAGCCTAATAAAAGGGAGAGTTTAACATGGTGCGGAGGGCAGCCCAGCACTGTCCTGAAACTACATGGTGCAGGACACTGGACGACACAGGCTGCTGAAAGCTGTCCTCTGTGCCCGGGAGGCTCCACTCAGGATCCGCTGCCTGCCTCCATGGCGTGCTCAGCTGGCCACTGCCCCAGTGTGGAATCTGGTCTGTTCCCTGGCTGGGCGGCTCCAGCAGGCTACTTCCCACCCTGTGCCAGAGCCAAGGGCTTCTCTGGAACTCAGCACTAGAATCGTCTGCATCCTCTTGTCCAGGGGGGCCGGGTTGCAACCGACTCTCCTGGGAACTGGTGTCCCCATGCGTCCTGCCCCAGCCAGTGGATGGAAACTCCAACACAGAAGCCAGAGAGGTCGCAAGGTTTGGAACAAAGCACAGCCTCTAATGCAGGATGGAGAAGCTTCTTGGATTCATCCAAGACTCTTGTTTCCCTAAAGTTGCCAATGAACAGAAATCTTTCAGCAGTGTCTGACTCCACTCCTCTGTCCTTAGTTAGAAATTCTGCTTTCCTGGAGGCAGGAAGGTGCGGCAGTCATTCTGGGCCCGGGCTTCTGAGGAGCGCTGCTGAGCGGGGGGCATGTTGCATTGAGGCAGGGCTGGCCTGGGGCACAGGTGGTCCTGAGCCTCTGTCCTTCCCTGAGGCACATCCTGCTCCTGAGGTGGCCCTGACCCTGGCCAGAGCATAGAGAGGGCACCCCGTGGTAAGCAGGAAACCCTGGGCTGCCCATGGCTCTCATCCCTGGGGGTTAGGCGGGGCTGAGGCTCCAGCTGGGCTGCCACTCCACTGTGAGGAGCAGGTGACGCTGCCCTGGGCTGGCCTGGTCATGGCTGCTTTTGCTTTCTGATGGTAGGGGGCAGGCAGGAGAGAGATGGATCTGGGATGGGGGGACAGAGGTGTGGCAGGCCCATCCTGCCTTCTCCAGGTCTGTGGAGGGAGGAGCTCAGACAGTGAACAGCACGTGTTGGGAGATACAAGGCCAAGTCCAGCCCCGTGACGATGGGGGAGGCTGGAGTACCCCACACTCCCACCTGTGCTTCAAGCCAGCCCTGGACGGGAACCGGTGGACACACAGCCAGGCCCTGCTCAGGCTCTCCTGCTCTAGGTGCCCAAGGTGAGGTGACCCCTGGGGAGCCAGTGGGAACAGATCTGCCAGTTAAAAGGATCCCACACTGGCGGCTGGTCTGTGGTCACAAACCCCATGGGGCCTTCTCCACTGACACTCCCTCATGCCCAGATGCCTGGACTCACAGGTTAGAAACTTCATGAAAAATCAACAGGGAAGCCATTGTCACTGTCCCTACAACTCAATTCAGAATGGAACTCACATCTGCCATGTCCAGTGTGCCCTCCTATGTGCTCTGTATATACCAGCTAGGTATGTCCTCCCCGACTCCATTGGCTGAGGACTGCCATGCCTCCATTCAGCAGATGAGGAAACCGAGGCACAGGGCAACCAGGGAATCCCACTCAGATGCACATTTGGAACTGGAGCCCGGTGGCCTGGCTTCAGGTCTGGGTTTTGGACCACTGTGCCCTGGTTCTGATTTGGCTTAACAGGCTGGTCATGGCCACACGGTCCAACATGGTGGCCCCTAGTCTCATGGGGATACTTAAATTTATATAATTTAAACATCAACCAATTAAATTTGATTCCTCTCTGCACTAGCTATGATTCAAGGGTGTCACCTGTGCCCAGCAGCACAGTAGAGTGTGCCAGATGTATGGTGACAGAAGGCTGCCAGGTGGTGGGCTCCCCTGCTGGGGACAGGTGGCGGGGGAGGTGCTACGAGTCTCCCGGGCCATCCTCACGGAACTGTGCTCTCTTTGAGACATAAGGTCCTGTCTCGTCTCTGCCTTCTCTGGGCCTCTTTCCAGTTAGTGACTCACAAAAGGCCATCGCGTGGCATCAGGAAGGGGCTCTGTTCACTCCACCCCTTCTCAGATCCTCTGAGAGATGGACAAGCACACTTTGCACTTTTCTGTCAGCAAACAAGCACTGAGCTCCTACTTTGGGGCTTTTCTATGCCATGGGGACAGAGTGGGGAGCAAGAATCTTGAGGCCCCTGGTAAGAGAGAGAGAGAGAGTACGGATGGACATGCGGTGGTGCAGCAAAGTAGAAGCAGATACAGAGAGATGGCGTGATACACCTGGGCCGTGCCATTGCCACAAGACAACGCCAGCAGCAGGATGGTGTCCCCAAGGTGGTGGCACGTGGGCAGGGGCCCCTGGTGGCAAGGAGAAGCCTCTGGAGTCACCGTGGGAAGAATGAGTGAGTGACCCAGCCAGCCAACTTGGAAACTCGGAGCCAGACAAGAGCTGGGCTGGAAGAGCAGGAAGGAAAGGGGGTGGCCCAGGGCCAGTGCCCACTGCACGACACACCAGCCAAGACCCAGGGCCTTCTGGGTGCACCGAGGCCACCAGCTGGCTCTGTCCTGACAGCACATGGGACCGTGGGTTCTCCTGGAACTTTCCATCTTCACCTTTCTGTAGTCCTGCAGTGTGAAGGTGTCCACATCTTACATAGACCCAGAGCTGACCAGCCTTGAGGGCGGTTCCTTGCACAGGAAGCCATGGACTGTGAGCTTTGGAGGATGCTCAGAGGGCTTCTAGGTCCCTGGGTGGTTTATGGAGACACGGGACGTGGGCAGACTTACTGGAAAATCCTCAATGTCGTCCAACACGGAGAATTTATGTTGAATAAATGAGCAGGATAGAGTGCATAGTCAGCGACAGAATGACGAGTTTTTCTAGGTCATTTTCACATAACCTTGTTTATATAACTGTCACTGGGTGTCAGGAATCATCCTGAGCCCCTCTCAAAAATCAACTTGCTTAATACGAGCACCACATCACGGCAACTTCACGCACAAATTGTGAAGCCAGAGTGACTTGGATCTGAATCCTTTCCTGCCTCTCTCTCTACATGGCCGAGGCACAATCACTCAAACTCTTCAACTTCGTTTTTTTCCTCTGTAAAATGGGGACATTACCAACTATCTCATGGATTTGCAGGAAATGAAGAGATGTCTCGGTTTGACGCTACGAGATTACGTCGACCTGTGGTGTTTTGCTTTACAAGTTTTATGTGATCTAAACTTGTACATATAAGGCTTAGAGTAACGTCCAGTACTTGGAAAGCACTCAATAAATAATAGTTTTTTAAAAATCTCTGAATTTTCTCATTCAAGAGGAGCTGAGAAACGCAGGGTCCTTCCTGCTTAGAAGACCCTGCTATCCCTCTCCATTGTCTGTAAGTTCTTTGATCCCTCTATCCAGAGCATTCTTTAGCAGGCCTTGTTAAAGTAACTGAAAGGCTTTTGTTGAGTTCCAGCCTTTGAACAGAAAGAAAATTTCGGTGACAATTTTAAAGTCACCTAAAAGCTGGTGAGAAATGGCTTCCCAGAGAGTGCAGCTCAGGGGCAGTTGAAGTGATGAATCTAGGAACAGAGAGTTGGAGACAGGACTCCTGGGGATGCGAATTCCTCGGCCATATGTCGCCCCACTGAGGTGGGGGGTCCCCATCCCAGCCTTTGACAAGTTACTTGTTAACAAGTTACTTGTTAAAGTAACTAAAATTATGTGTCCATCTATGACTTAAAGATTGTTTTAAAAAGAAATACCTCTAGATATTTAAAGACAATCCAAAAAAATAATAACAGCAAGCAGGAATTTCTAGGTTCAAATTGTGACTCTCACCCAGGGAGATAAGGTGGCTCTAGCTCTTTAGCACCACGGCTATACGAATCCCTCTGTCCCCGTTCCAGGCTCTCCCACTCCCGAGAGGAATCCACGGCCGCATTCCTGAGCATCAGCAAGTGCTGAAGCACACATACATGTGAGGGAGGAAATCTGCTTTTTCGATGGAAAAGGTGCAAAAGGGCACTCCAGGGATCTGGTCATCAGGGAACGAGAAAGCTGAGCTGGCAGCCTGAGGGATGGGAGGAAATGTGTTAGGAAGTGTGACCGAAGCCGAGTGCTTTCAGGCTCTCCACACTCCTCAGGCTCAGTCACCACATCCTGTGACCTTCCTGTAACACAAGGCACTAGGATGGCAGCCCAGAGCGTTACACACTCACAGTCCTTTGTGAGGTCACTGAGAGGCTGCTGCAGGCTGCAGTGACTCCCTCTGGATTTATAACATGGAGAAAGTTGGGGTTTTTGTGGGCTGTTCATTTTCCTTGTCTTCTGTGTAAGCTACTTTCAGTTAATTCCATCAGTTTGAATGGAAAGAATGCTTCGTGGGTGTGCTCCCTAGCTGCTATTTTCGTGCACAAAGTGTAGATCCTTCAGCTGTGGAACAGCTAACAATTGGCACCTTTTGTTTATATTAATGTCTCTCTGATTTCCTGGCAAGATCTCAGATCTCTCTGAATTCTGTGTCCCACCATAACTCTGACTAAAAGCATCAGAAAGTATCACATACTGACATGAATACCAACCAATGCTTTAGATGATATGAGGCTGGAGTTGTGGCTCAGTGGTAGAGCGCTTGCCTGGCATGTGTGAGGCCCTGGGTTCGATACTAAGCATCACATATAAATAAAATAAAAGATCCATTGACAACTAAAAAAAAAATTTTTTTTAAAGGAGAGGGGATGTGGCTTAGTGGTTAAGCACCTCTGCGTTCAATCCCCAGTAACAAAAAAAAAAAAAAAAAATTCTTGTTGAAATTTTGTCAAATTTTTCAACTCTATGCATACACATTTGTGATTTTATTTTCCTGATATGTTTACTCTTTTATTATTATGAAATGCCCCTTGTATCTAATATTCTTCAACTCAACATCTGTTTTGTCTTTTGATTACCATAATCATTTCATCTTTCCCCATAATCATTTCATCTTTTCCCATATATGTATTTGTGTATTATATCTTTTTTCATCCTTTTACGTTTAGTCTGTTTGCATCTTTGGTATTTAAAATATTCATTCTTTTACACTGTTGATGGGATTGGAAATTAGTACAACCAGCATGGAAATCATAGTCTTTTGGATCTCCAAAAGACTAGGCATGGAACCACCATATGACCCAGCTCTACCACTCCTTAGTATTTATCCTAAAGAATGAAAGTCACCATACTATAGTGATACATGCACACACCTGTTTATACCAGCAGAGTTCTCAGTAGTCAAACTATGGAACCAGTCTGGGTGTCTGTCAGTGAATGAATGGATAAAGAAAATTAGTATATATACACAGTGGAGTTTTATTTGGTCATAAGGAAAAATGAAATTATGTCATTTTTTAGGAAAATGGATGGAACTAAAGATTATTATGTTAAATGAAATAAGACAAACTCAGAAGGTCAAGCGTTGTATGTTTTCGCTCATGTGGAAGCTAGGGAGGAAAGAGGAAAAGATAGTGGGTGGTTGGGATCTCATGAAAATCAAAGGGAGATCAATGGAGGAAAGGAATGGCAGGTGGCCGGGAGTGCTGGGGAGTTATATTGGCCAAATTATATGGTTATATTGTGTGCATGTATGAATATACAACAACAAACCCCATCATTCTGTGCAACTGTAATGCACCAATAAAAAAGAGTGGAAAGAAAAAATATGAGGCTTAAGTTTCCTTAACATTGAACTTTGGAAGAAAATTGACTTTGTGTGTGCACACTGTATCAATCATTAAGGAATTATACATTGATTCCTATTTATTTTCATTATTACTGTTGTATTTTAGAGTTAGTATACAATATAGTCAAATGCCTTTTGAGGATTTAGGAAGTTCATTGTAATGTTTAGTTAAAATATATGTTAATTTTCTGAAATAAAATATTCACCTTGGGCTGGGGGTGTAGCTGGTATGTATGAGGCCTGGGTTCAATCCCCAGCACTGCAGAAAAGGTAAAAAATAAAAAAATATTTATCCTTTTTCCTCTGACCCCTGGCAACCACTCTAAAATTTTGCCTTTTCTGGAATGTCATATCATTGGAATCATCCAGTAGGTAGCCTTTCCAGATTGGCTTCTTTCACTTAGTAATGTGTATGTAGTTCCTTCTAACCAGCTTCTGGTGATCTATTCCTATATCCTGTTGTATTTTGTGTTAAGTCCATTGCTGTAATTAATTTTAATTCCTTTGTTGACATTTTAGTTCTATCTGCATTTTGGCAGGGGTACTATGGATTAAACTCAGGGTCACTCGACCACTGAGCCACATCCCCAGCCCTATTTTGTATTGCATTTGGAGAAAAAGTCTCACTGAGTTGCTTAGGACCTCACTTTTGCTGAGGCTGGCTTTGAACTCTCGATCCTCCTGCCTCAGCCTCCCGAGCTGCTGGGATTACAGGTGTGCTCCACCACACCCAGCTATATCTTCATTTTTAATGGTTACTTGAACATTAAAGTATGCAGTCTTTAACTTATCAAGGTTTACTTAAGGTTAATATTAAGTTATTTAAGATAAAATGCACCTATTTTGCAACATGTCAGTTTTATTTACTGATCCCCCCCCATCTTTGGTCTATATGCCATGTATGTGATAAATGAAATTCAAACAGCTTCCCGTTTTTTTTTAAATGTATATTTTTTGAGTTGTCCATGGACCTTTATTTAATTTACTTATTTATATGTGGTATTTGAGAATTGAACCCAGGGCCTCATACATGTCAGTCAAGTGCTCTGTCACTGAGCCACAACCCCAGCCCCAGTTTCCTGTTTTTGTAGAGTATGAGCTAAGATATTTTTTAGATTTCTTGTTTTTTGTTTGTTTTGTTTTGTTTGGCTGCACTGGGTATTGAACCAAGGTCACACATGATTAGCAAGCACTCTTATCACTGAGCTGCATGCCCAGACCTTAAGAATAGTTTTTATGTTTAAAATGTTTGGAAAAATTCAAAAGAAAAATATTCCCAACATATGAAAATTCCATAAAATTCTAATTTCAGCATCCATAAGTAAGTTTTACTGAAACAAAAATATTTTCAAAATGGAGTGTAGTGGCACATGCCTGTAATCTCAGCTATTCTGCGGGCTGAAACTAAAGGATTCCAAGTTCAAGGTCAGCCTCAACAACTTAGCAAAACCCTGTCTCAAAATTAAAAAATAAATAAGTAAATAAAAAGGGCTAGGTATATAATTCAGTAGAAAATTCCTGGGTTTAATCCCCAGTAAAAGAAAGGAAGGGAGGGAGGGAGGGAGGGGAAGAAGGAAGGAAGGAAGGAAGGAAGGAAGGAAGGAAGGGAAGAAGGAAAGGAAGGAAAGGGAAGAAGGGGGATGGGGAGGGAGGGAAAGGAAACACAATATTGTCTGTGGCTGTTTTCATGCCAAAATAGTAGAAAAGGGTCACCAAGCACCACTTGAAGCAGTCATGCCATTTCTATCTTTGTGGGATTACTTTGAAATAGACCTCCAGATCTTTGTGATTCTGTTTTCCATATCCCTAATACTTCCTCTTGCTTTGTTAACCCTAAGCCCAGCTCAATCCAATAAAGCTTCAGTTTCTTTTGCTTGATTTGTGAGCAGGTTGTGGAATACCACCAGTCACAAAAGCAGAAATCTTAAAATGTCACTAGGTACACTTCTGATTTTCAAGATTCTTTTGTTTTTGCTTTTGTTTTTCTGTCTGCTTTTTGCTAAGCACTCTGTGATGTCTCCAACACATACATAATATAACTGTTAATCAGGGGATTTAGCAGAGTTTACACTCAGTTATTGAGTCTCATCCTTTGTATAGTTCTCTCACTTTCAGAATTAAGTTTCCAGCTCACTGACCAGCCCTGAATTCTGTTCTGTCATGACTGGGGAAGTGATGTTTCTCTGCCTGGAGAGCTACAGGTCTTAGGCATTCCCAAAAGAGTCATAAAATTAATTTCCAGTACTTTGTTTTAGTTGTTTATTACATATTTTGTCCAGATTTTATAACTACTGTCTGAGAAAGTGTTTTCCTGAGCAGTTTACTCTTTCATCGTTGGATATTGAAAATCCCACTATGCACCTTAGAACCATTTTCTTCCTGCATAAAACATTCATTTAAAAACAAATTTTTAAGTTGTCAATGGACCTTTTTTTTTATTAATTTATATGTGGTGCTGAGAATCAAACACAGTGCCTCAACACATGCAAGGCAAGTGCTGTACCACTGAGCCATAACTCCACTCCCAAAACATTCATTTAAAAAAAAAATTTTATTTGTACATGGACACAATACCTTTATTTTGCTAACTTAGTTTTTTATGTGGTGCTAGGGATCAAACCCAGTGCCTCATGTGAGTTAGGCAAGCACTCTACCACTGAGCCACAACCCCAGCCCAAAACATTCATTTTTAAGGTGAAAAAATTTACCTTAGTGAAAACTGAGAAATTAGTTCTACCTTTGTGATATACTTCTATGCTGTACTTGGAACACATTGGAGATTTGTGTTCACAAATACTTTTTTTTTTTAAGGATTTTGTTAGTACATTATACTTTAACATAATAGGTTCATTTTGACATATTCATAAATCCATATGAGTATGTGCATTTATAGTTTGTTACAGTTCAGTTACTTTCTTGGTCTGAGGCTCTAATTTCTCTTGAGCAGCAACAATGTTTTCTTTGTTTTGGTCTCCTAATAAACCAATACAAGTTTTGGATATAAACTGACTTGATAGTAATTGTTTTTACAAGGTTTTTACAAGGCATTTAGAAGTTCAGAGGGTTTTGTTTCCCTATAAGGAAAATCACAAAACAGGAAAAATGATATCTTTCTTAACAAGTTTTCCTGTGAATAACACAAAAAAGCAGGACCGAGTAGGCCTCAATATTTCGTTAATCTGTTGTGATCACAATTTCAATGCATTATAGGAATCAGTGTCATTCAAAGATGTGACTGTGGACTTCAGTCAGGAGTGGCAGCACCTAAATTCTGCTCAGAAGACTCTATACATGGATGTGATGTTAGAAAACTATTGCCACCTCATCTCCGTGGGTAAGAAAAACTCTCTTTGAAACGTTTAGAAGCATATATTTCATCTCAAAGTACGAAAGTGTATAGTCTTGAATTTCAAGGGAAAGAGGTGATGAATTTGGTTCATTGAAAGGATGATGGTGTCTCCCTTGCCTGTTGCAAGGTTCTCATGAATGAGAACCTTAATTTGCAATATTGAACATACATCTTTATCTTTCACAGGCATTGAAGCCCAACCAACATAAATCTTCTTTTCCCTTATCAGGATGTGACATGACCAAACCTGATGTGATCCTCAAATTAGAACAAGGAGAAGAGCCCTGGAACTCATTTGCAGGACATGCCTGCTTAGGTAAGTCATTGTTATAAGCGGATGAAAAGTGGAAAGTAAATTTTAAAGGAATCAGGTGTTGGGTGTACTTTTGGAATGTCTTAGGAGTATCTTTTTAAAGACTCCTAGCTTTCAAAATGACCTTTGTGTCCATAAAACTTAAAACCAGATTTCTGAGCTGGGCACAGCATGTGGGCACAGCATATGATCCCAGCTGTGTGGGAGCCTGAGGCAGGAGAACCTCTTGAGCCCAGGAGTTTGAGGCTGGCCCAGGCAACATAGTAAGACTCACCTCAGAAAAAAACAATCAACGGGGCTCGGGTTGTGGTTCAGTGATAGCGCACTCACCTACTTCGCGCCTAAGACCCTGGGTTTGAGCCTCAGCATCACATAAAAATAAAATAAAGGTATTGTGTCCACCTACAGCTAAATATATATACATATAAAACCCTAAAGACTAGAAATATATTTTTTAAAAAACCAACAAAACAACCAAAACCAAAAAACAAACTTCTATCATTCTTTCATAATAGTTTTTTTCTAGTTTGTTTGATATTACTCCTTAAAGTATGCTGTGAGTTTTTTCTTTTTGCTTTTTTCATTTCTGTCTCTCTAGCATTTTCAGTCCTTTCCATTGTGATAGATCTCTTTCAGGCATTCTTAAATCTGTTTTTTAAGAGGGGTGTGGTGGTGCACACCTGTAATCCCAGTGAGTTTGGGATGCTGAGGCAAGAGGATTGCAAGTTCAAGGCCAGTCTCACAACTTAGCAAGACCCTGTCTTAAAATAAAAAGGGCTGGACATGTGGCTCACTGATTAAGGACCCCTAGGTTCAATCCCCAGTACCTAAATAAATAAGTAAATCTATCCTTTAAGAAGAGAAAATTCTCAGCAAGTAGTCTTACTTTACTGTTGTTTTTTTCCTTCATAATACCTCAGGGTTGTTTCCTGCACTAAGCTTTACTTCCCATTCTCACTACAAATCTGTTAACTTTAAAACTCACTTGGCTTCTGCTTAGACTTTCCTTAGTTACAGTTGTTCTCCATTAAATCTCTGTGGTTCATTTTATGTGGCTGATCATAATTCCTACAATCAATCCTTGGTTTGGGTAAACAACACTAACTCATTCTTATCCTGATTTCTTGAGTGATTATTTAGAACTTAGTCTCTTTTCTTCAACAGTGTGTCCATACTTCCTAACAGTGCCTAACACATAAGTCACACGTTTAAAAGAATAAATATACACTGTTTCGCTGTACTCTTAGTTTTCAATCTCTAACATATCTTCAAGGGATCTGCCTTTAAATCATGCCAACTCCTCCATTCGCAGAACTTCAGCTGTTCATTTTCTGTAGCTGGCTCTGGCATCACCTACTCGCATGTTCTCCCACCTCCACTCCAGTCCCTCCAAAGTACTGTAGTCTCTCCTCTCACCTGTTTTGTTACAGCATGTCAGAAATGACAATTATCAACTTCTCAGCTCTTAAATTCTTTTCTTTCTTAGTTATTTTATTCTTGCTATGTTATCAGCCTGAGTCTTCTCTCTGTCATCATTTCTTCTGGATCTGTTCACAGTTGTTTATCAGCCTGTGAAATATAGTAACATTCTGTTATACTCTTCATTTCTCACTGATATGCAAAATGAAAATTCATGTGTCATCTCTTCATTACTTTTAAGTACATTTTGCCTTTGTTATAACTTTTGTCCCAGTTCATTCAATTTATATTATTACTTTCCTAACAAGATATGCCATTACTTATTGAAATAGAAAGTTCTCTTCTTTGACTACCTCGATAAGACTTCATCTAGTCTTTTCAACTTTTCTCATGCAGAATTTTATTTTAATTCTTTTTGTGGTGCAAGGGATTGAACCAAGGGCCTTGTGCATGCAGCAAGCACTCTACCAGCTGAGCTATGTCCCCAGCTAGAATTCTTACTAATCTTTATAAAGTGCATGGATAAAAAATCAGTTTCCAGCCAGGCACACTGGTGCTGTCTGTAATCCCAGCAGCTCAGGAGGCTGAGGCAGAAGGATTACAAGTTCAAAGCCAGCCTCAGCAACTTAGTGAGGCCCTAAGGAACTTAGTGAGGCCCTTAGACGCTGCCTCAAAATGAAAAATAAAAAGGGCTGTAAATGTGGCTCAGGGATTGAGTGCCCCTGCGTTCAAACCCTAGCAAGGACACACACACACACACACAAAACTGTTTCCTATTGATTTAGGCTCTGAGGTATTTCCATAAATGGAGAATTTGTCATCACATAGGTACTTTTATTGATGTTATGTATTCCCTTCCATATGCTATATTCCTTTTCCATGAACTATTCCTTCATTACTTCACATCAGATCTACCTTTCTCTTATCTGAATTCCTGTGCTGCCTACTCATTAGAACACACACACACAATTCCTGAATACAATCATATAATTTGAAGTCTGATTGTATATGATTTATGCTTAAGGATTCTTTCCTTCCAAATAAAAGACCTTCTGTTTAATCTTTGCTGAATTACATAACATGTTAGGTATTCAGTAGTTATTTCATTAATTGCCTATATTAAAGTATAGGTGATCTGTGTCCTGCAAAAATAATCCTTCTCTTAATATTTTCCCTGAACAAATATTTCTACAAATACTTTCTTATCCATTTTGCTTAAAGTATAATGCCCTTTATACACTTACTTCATCGTCTGTGAATCTATTTTTCTATCAATCCCTTTTTCCACCATTCTCTATTTTACTTTGTCTATGAAGTTCTGCAGGATGTAAAAGGTATTAATAGTGTACATTGCTCATTTCTTTTTTTCACTCTTTACCACATTGAAGCAGATTTGTTGTTGTTTTTGGACTGGGAATTGAACCCAGGGGCTCTCTACCACTGAGCCACATACCCAGCCCTACTTTTGTATTTTATTTAGAGATAGGGTCTCACTGAGTTGCTTAGGACCTCACTGAGTTGCTGAGGCTGGCTCTGAACTTGCCATCCTCCTGCCTCAGCCTCCTGAGCCTCTGGGACTGCAAGTGGGTGCCACCACAGCCAGCTGAAGCAGGCTGAAGCAGAGATTTTATTTAGGTTCTATATCTCTTCCCCAGACAGGGAATAATTTGTCCTGGGCCTTTTCTACAGTCTCATATCCTCATGTTAGAATTCAGTAGACCCTTTCCCTAGCAAATCTGTAAAGAGTCACAAGTTTTTCTTTTTTTTTTTTAGAAGAAAACTGGAAAGCTGAAGACTTGTTAATGAAATTCAAGGAACACCAAGATAAGTATTCTAGATCAGTTGTGTGCATTAACCACAAAAGAGTTATCAAAAAGAAGAATGGCATATATGAGAAAACATTTGATCTAGTCAAAAACTCTGCTGATTCAAAGAATTTACCTCCTGAATATGACACTCATGGGAAGATTTTGGAAAATGTTTCAGGATTAACTATCAGTAATCTAAGTCCTGCAAGAAAGAGACTTAATGAGTACAATGGATATGAAAAATCCCTCCTTAATAATAAGCAAGAAACAGTCCCTGCTGAAATCAAATCCCATAATCAAAGTGATAGGACCTTCCATCATAATGATGTGCTTATGCAGTTTCAGAAGATGGTAACTCCAGCACAGTCATTTGGATACAATGAGTGTGAGAAATCATTCCTTAAAAAGGGAGGCTTAATCACACACAATAGTGTACAAAGGGGAAACCCCACCTGTGCATAATAAAAAGAGAAGAGCAGCCAATATTGAAAAAAAGCATACATGCGCTCAATGTGGGAAATCCTTCTGCAGAAAGTCAGTTTTGATTCTGCATCAGGGAATTCGCACAGAGGAAAAACCCTATCAGTGTGGCCATCAGTGTGGGAATGCATTCAGAAGGAAGTCCTATCTTATTGATCATCAGAGAACTCACACAGGAGAGAAACCCTTTGTTTCTAATGAGTGTGGTAAGTCCTTCCGCCTAAAGACAGCACTCACTGATCATCAGAGAACACATACAGGAGAGAAGTCACATGAATGTCCACAATGTAGAAATGCCTTCAGATTGAAGTCACACCTCATTTGTCATCAGAGAACTCACACAGGAGAGAAACCGTATAAGTGTAACGACTGTGGAACATCCTTCTGCCAGAAGGTAACTCTCTCTACATCAGAGAATTCATACAGGGGAGAAACCTTATATTTGTAAAGAATGTGGAAAGTCCTTTCACCAGAAGGCAAACCTTACTGTACATCAGAGAACTCATACAGGGGAGAAGCCCTATATTTGTAATGAATGTGGTAAATCCTTCTCCCAGAAGACTACCCTTGCTCTTCACGAGAAAACTCACAATGAGGAGAAACCTTATATTTGTAATGAATGTGGAAAGTCTTTCCGCCAGAAGACAACCCTTGTAGCGCATCAAAGAACACATACAGGGGAGAAATCTTATGAATGTCCTCACTGTGGGAAAGCTTTTAGAATGAAATCATACCTCATTGATCATCACACAACTCACACAGGAGAAAAACCATATGAATGTAATGAATGTGGGAAATCATTTAGTCAGAAGACAAATCTCAATCTACACCAGAGAATTCATACAGGAAATAAACCCTATATCTGTAATGAATGTGGGAAGTCCTTTCGCCAGAAAGCAACTCTGACTGTACATCAGAGAATACACACAGGTCAGAAATCCTATGAATGTCCTCAATGCAGGAAAGCCTTTAGCAGGAAGTCTTATCTCATTCATCATCAAAGAACTCACATGGGAGAAAAACCATATAAATGTAATGAATGTGGAAAGTACTTCCGCCAGAAGACAAATCTTACTGTACATCAAAGAACTCACACAGGGGAGAAACCTTATATTTGTAATGAGTGTGGTAAGTCCTTCAGTTACAGGAGAAGCCTCATTGTCCATCAGAGAACGCATAAGGGAGAAAACATGGAAATGCAATAAATAAAGTGGTTTCTTTATGAAGTCTTCCCAAGTTAACATAAACCTTTAGTTTTAAAAAGAAAAGCATGCTTAAACATGTTGATGTAATTTTAATCACAAATGTAATAACAGTCTTTAAATTTCCACACAACAAATCTACTGTTTACTAGCAAAAGAAATGGGTGTGATCATTGTTATTGGGTTGTCAACTCTGACACTCATTTTTAGTTTGTAACTGTAACTACCTGCTGACTCAAAGGCTTTATTTAAAAATACAATACATGAAGAAGTAAATTACAAAATGGTATCAGCATTGATCTCCATTAAAATGTTTAAAAATATGAATTTTTTAGTCTATATAATAAAAAGTAGTTTTTACTGCCCCAAAGATTATCACTTCTACAAAAAAAAAAAAAAAAATTACCACTTCCCTGGCCTATAACCTCATTAAACTAGTTTATGCATGCGTTCAAATTTTATTTATATATTTTTTATTTAGACACCATGAATTCATGTTCTGCTTTGCTTTACTGAACATTTTAAGATTGGTATAGTATTCCATGTGGCAGTAGTATATATTCATTTTCTATACTATTCCATTTTAAGAATATACTGCTATTTATCCTATTGATGGATATTTGTATTTTTATAATTTTGTGTTATAATAAAATTAATGCCATAATTATTCTTGTTATGTTTTTGGTGTATATTCAACACTGGAATTATTTTTGTCCAGGAGAATATCTTAAGTCTTTTCAGTTATGGGAGATATTGCTAAACATTTGAGACCGTTTTCAACAGTCAATGTAGAAAAGTTTTTAGCAGTCATTCAAATAGAGAATTTTTGCTAAAAAAATAAAAATAAAAACCTTATAATTTAATAATAGCGAGAGGCTGTTTTGTCTGTGTGAATGCAGTAAATGTAGAAAGGCCTTTTGTTGCTCAAGTCCTACACAAAACAGAACAATTCAAATTACAGGTGAATACTATAGATGTCGATTTTAGGGACACTTTTAACATCAAAGAATTCACACAGGAGAAAGGGATGTTAGAAGAGAAACAGGTGAGTAGAATTTGAGAATTTAGTAATCACAGTAGAGAGAATTATGAAAAATATTTTTCATATAATATACCTTATAATATACCTTATTATGTATATATTTATATATATTTTAAGGTATATGATATATACCTTAAAATATATATAAAATATTTTTCATATAATATACCTTATAATACACCTTAACCTATCTCAAAGGAAATGTCGTTCTCTGAAAAATCCAAGATCAATCACTGGAAAGATTTTTATATTTGAGAATCAGAAATCTACTAAGATAGTAACTTTTACAGCATCTTATCCATGAACATATGAAGCTCAATAGCAATCTGAACCATGTTAGATCCTTCTTGGGAAGGAGTACTTATAACTAGCATTTACTGTATGTATGAAGTCTAATAAAATTCAGAAAATTTTAAAAGCCTTTTTACTCATTGAACATAGGAGGAACCAGGAAAACAGTTCATGGTTCAAGCATCTGACACTGAAAACATTAAGCAGCCCCCACTGGCCTGCAGAAAGGGAGAGCAGTTGCCAGTTGACAGTACATGTAATCATACTTGTCAGTCCTGAACTTGAAGATACTTTCAGAGCAAAAAAAGTATCGGATGATGAGGGAAAGGACATGATAAAAAAAAAATTTTAAATTTGAAAGGGGCATAAAAGTAAAATATATCATGCCTTATCTTTGTGAACTTTGTGAAATTTAGCCTTGAATAATTATATTTATGCTTAGTTTCTTTGCTTTTTGTTTGGTTGGTTTTTAGACTATATTCAGGATAAACTTTAGAGTAAAATAACTGGAACAGGTTAGATAAGGTTACAGAACGTCTGTTCAGACACATGAGGACCTAGGGATTAGGTCTAAAGTAAATTTACTTGCAGGTTAATAAATACTGTTATATGCTAACAGTGGTGACTAACAAAAGAATTCTGCACTCAAGCAGGGATGTAAGCCTGCCTTGGTTTCCTAGGTGAGTAGCAAGTGGAGAGGATGGTCTAACAATGTTCTACTCTTCAGTCCACCAAGGGCTTTTTTGTTGAAAAGACAGTATTTTCTTCATCTGTGTGAACTATCTCTTTCCATATACATATGAGGATCCCAGTTGAGTACTATTCTACTTCTTCCATCTATTTTTCCAGTGTTTCCTCATAGGTAGGTGAGGCCTTGCATCTTTGGCAGGAACACCACAGGAGGGCTGTGTACTTGCAGGATCCTATGTAACCCATGACTGGTGTTCATGTGGAGCTCTAGGTTAAGGGGGTGTCTGCGAGACTTCACTGCAAAGTCTCTTTTTCCCCTTTCTAAGTATCTTAAGGTAAGGGAATCTTCTCTGAGACTGGGTATATATTATTATGTTCACCACACTTCCAAATAACTAGTCTTAGTATGACTCTCTGGGAAATTCTAACGTGCAGCCACAACTGAGAATCACTGACTTAGCGGTTGGAACACTGCCTTATCTGAATCACCTTAGGCAGGGGACTTCCTGTGTTGAGGTCTCACTTGCAAAATTGGCTAAGAGTCCAGACTCCATGGAATACACTCAGGGAATCTGCAGTGATGCCCATACAGAGTTTGCCAGAGGGCCAGGCACAGGGTCAGGACACACAAGGTTAGGAATGGCTACAGACACACAAACCCCCTGACGTGCATTGCTTAAAATACAAGGGCATGTTCTTCCTGCACATAAGAATTCTGAAGGTGGGCTTTTTCTTGCTGAGCATCAGGGCCTCCACTCCTATTTGCCACACTTATTGTGAGGCTTGTGTTCCCAAGGTCACCTCATGGCCCAAGGTGGAGTTCAGGCTTTCGTTTCCTTATTTCACAAAGGCAGCAGGTGGTGATCAGGGCAAAGTGTTCACTTTGAGGGACCTTTCTGGAAGTTGCACATAGCATGTTGGTTTCCCTCTCACTGGCCAGACTGTCATGTACGTATACTTGAGTAGCTTCAAGAGAGGTAAGGAAATATACTCTAGTCGGGAACATGGACATCTCAATTAAAATTGGATCGCTCAGTAAGGAAGGATGAGTGAGGGGACAATGGATAAACAGTTCACCCTATCTGCTGCTATAAGGAGTGGTGAGAAGCCACCCAAGGGTGGACTCAACAATAAAAGTTGAGGTTCTCAAAGACTACTGCAGAAATAAGTGCAGTGATAAGTAATCTGTCCTATGTCAGTATCTAGTGAGTCTCCTAACCTAAGAAAGTCATCAGTATAGTCCTATATCTAGATACATAGGGACAGCTGGACTCAAGTAAGGTTTTGCTGGCAGAGGCTGTGTGCAATAGCCAGACTATTTAGGTACTCTGTGCACTTAGAATAAAATCCAAACACTACCATAATTCATGATATTGTCCATAACCTTTCCTTTCAGCATATCTCAGTCAAAATCTTATCCAACATTTCTTGACTTGCTTTCCCCACTGTTCATTATAGACCAAATAGTATTCTTCAAACATCTGAAATAAGCCAAGTCTTTTACCTTTCCAAAGTTTTCCATCAACTGTTCAATTTGCTAGAAATTCTCTAAACCGAGTTCTTTGCCTGGCTGGTTTCGCATCATGTCTCAGATAAAAAGTTATTTCCTTAGAAAGTCTAGGCTAGACAGCCCTAACTAAGTTCATCACTTTATTCTCTATCTAATCTAAGTATCTTCTCTCTTATTGCAATTTTCTGGATTTAAAAATCACACAATCTCCAGGAATAGTGGCACACAACTGCAATCCCTGCAGTCCCCGCAACTTGAGAGGCTAAGGCATGAGAATCACAAGTTCAATGCCAGCCTCAGCAACTCAGCAAGACCCTCAGCAATTCAGTGAAACTACTGTCTCAAAATAAAATTAAAAGGGCTGGAAATGTAGCTTAGTGGTGAATCACCTCTGGGTTCAAAAAAATAATACAAATGAAAATCATACAATCATTAATTTATTGATATGTAACCTTTTATTTATCTTAAAGAGCAAGATCAACGGCTACAGCTGGGGATGTAGATCAGTCATAAAGTGCTTGCCTAGCATTCATGAGTCCCTGGGTTTAATTCCCGTCCCCACTCAAAAAAAAAAAAAAAAAAAAAAGAGGGAAAATGGTTGTTTCACTAGACACAGAATTACTAACACCTTGCTTATAAAGAACAATCGCAAGTTCAAAGCCAGCCTCAGCAACTAAGCAAGGACCTAAGCAACTCAGTGAGACACTGTCTCAAACTTTAAAAAAGATCAAGTACAGTGGTGCATGCCTGTAATCCCAGCAGTTCCGTAGACTGAGGCAGGAGGATCTCAAGTTCAAAGCCAGCCTCAGCAACAGCGATGCACTAAGTAACTCAGTGAGACCCTGTCTCTAAATAAAGTACAAAATAGGGCTGAGGATGTGGCTCAGTGGTTGAGTGCCCTTGAGTTCAATTTCAGGTACCCTGCCCCCCCCCCCAAAAAAAAGGGCTGGGGGTATGACTCAGTGGTTAAGCACACCCGGTTTCAATCACCAGTACCATAAAATAAAATGAAATATATAAATTTATTGTAATCATTTCTGCTCACAATTACAGAATAGTTCTGACCATGTGTTCCTGTTTAATTTCTCCCATATCACTCACAAGATACGTGCTCTTTACTTCATCTCTTGCAGACTAAAAAAAAATCAAAACTAATCGTAGATTAAACTAAAGCTAAATTACTAAATGATGCAAATGAAAATATGATATATATACCTAACCATCCATCCATATACCTCTATCACTGCCACTTATATAAAGTCATAATTATCTTTTCACCCTCATTAAAACCACTGTAGTGAGGTGCCTTTTCATGAATGTGTAGTATTATTCAGTCTTCCTTCTGTAGTTTCTCATGCCCATTCTCAAAGTCTCCTTTTCCCTCCTTTCTAAGACCACTATATGTGGACTTCCTAGAAAACTACATGCCCGTTCCCCACAGAGCATTATTACAGATTAGAGGGGCTATGTAAAGTTAACACCAGTTATCTCTCCTCACCATTCACACGTTGCCTCACTGAGTTCCTAGGTTTTTTTTTTTCAGATTTAAAATTGTTCACTACACAAAAGAAAGGAGGAAAAACTAATGTAACACTCACTGAGCTTCAACAATTATCAACTTAAGGACAATCTTTATTTTTTTTGTGTGGGGGGGTAATCGGGGATTGAACTCACAAGCACTTGACAACTGAGCCACATCCCCAGCCCTATTTTGTATTTTATTTAAAGACAAGGTCTTACCGAGTTGTCTAGTGCCTTGCTTTTGCTGAGGCTGGCTTTGAACTCTCGAGCATCCTGCCTCAGTCTCCAGAGCTGCTGGCATTATAGGCTTGCGCCACCGCACCCAGTTGAGGACAATCTTATCCATCCACTCATCATAGCCAACTCCACAGATTATACTGAAGCAAATTCCAGGCATCATATTTCATCTGTAAATATTTCAGCATGAATCTCTAAGACAAGAACTTTTTGCAAAAGTATAATAATAATCATATCTAAATATTCACAGACGGGGCTGGGGAGATAGCTCAGTTGGTAAAGTGCTTGCCTTACAAGCACAGGGCCCTGGGTTCAATCCCCAGCACCGCAAAAAAAAAAAAAAAAAAAAATTCACAGACTACTTAAAATCAAATACCAATTGGTCTTCCTGTTTCCCCAAATGCATAATTATATATGTGTATTTTTCTGTTTGTCTAAATTAGGATATAGATGAGGTCTATACATAAGACTAAATAATATCTCTAAATCTCTTAACCTGTATAATATATAGTGAAAGATAAAATAGAGCTTGAGTTCAAAATAATATACTTCCAATTCATATTAAGGACTACAGAATTTTTACTTAAAATGTTATTGATCTGTATTTCCTTTGTCTGTATGTACTGAGCCTCAGGTACCAAAAGATTCCAACTAAATTGCTCATTTCTTTTTATCCCCCAGGAACACATAACATTCTCAGAACAATATAGCACTGCTACCACTTAATATGATAAAATAGTGTAAGGTTTTTATTTGTGGCTTCTTACAAATTTAAGGATATATAACCAATGGATACATATTTAGATTGAATCACTGCATTTCTATTTTGATTTTAGGGATTTTCCTAAATTTAATTTTGTTTTGTAATTGCATAAGATATTTACATAGTTCATCTCAAATCTACAAAATATAGCCAAAGGAAAGTCTCTTCCTTTCTATCACCCACAGTTTAATTTTTGAGGCTTAAAAAAAATACAACATCATTTGTTACAGATACATAGCAGTCAGTATATTTTGACAATAATCAGTGTTTGGCCTCAGTTTTCTCATTTATATTTAAGAACACATAAACACTTGAATGTGCACACATACATATCTTTTAATTTTTTTAGCTGTTGATAGACCTTCATTTTATTCATTTATTTATATGTGGTGCTCACAGTCGAACCCAGTGCCTCACACATGCTAGGCAATTGCTCTACCACTGAGCCACAATCCCAGCCCATATCTTTTATAGATATATAAAATTTATATAAATATATATACAATTTATATATAATATATATATAATTATATACACACAATCTTATGTATCTTACTCATTCTCTATTTTGGAATGTATCTTTTCATATTTAGTCAAGTTCAGAATTTTTTATCTAATAATCTTCTCTACCCTAATATATTTGCTAATACCTGTTGTCCTCTTGGTCTTTTCTTCCTATTTGCCCCTGTGCCTGGTCTTGAGCTACTTTGAAACATTATGACTTGCTATGTGCTGTTCATTACCTATAGGAATGTCATTTTGTTCTTCATTCTCTTTAACCTTATACTTTTGTACAAAGTTCAACCATGATATTTTTCTATTGCTTTAATTTTTTAAAATTAACAGGAATCTGCCAGGTACGTTGGGACATGCAAGTAATCACAGCCAATGGAAGCCTGTGGCAGAAAGACCCAAGTTCAAGGTTAGCTCGAGAAACTTTTTTTTTTTTTTTCTGGCGGTACTGGGGATTGAACCCAGGGCCTTGTGCTTGCAAGGAAAGCACTCTACCAACTGAGCTATATCTTCAGTTCCCAGCCTGAGAAACTTGAGTGAGACTTTGTCTCAAAATTAAAAAAAAAAAAAAAAAAAAATAGAGGCAAAGGATGTAGCTCACTGTAGACTGCCCTTGGTTCAATCCCCAATACCACACACACACACACACACACACACACACACACAAAGCTTTCCAGTGTCATGGTATGAATTTTGATACATGTAGAGATTCATGTAACCACCATTACTCAGAATAGTTCCATCAACCAATAAACTGCTTCATGTCATCCCTTTACAGTCACTCTCTTTCCTTGTTCCTAACCTCTGGTAAACAACTGATCTTTTCTCCATTACTATAATTTTTTTCATTTCTAGATTGTAATATAAGTGGAATCATATAGTATATAATCTTCAGAGATTTATTCCCCTTCAGTATAATGCTCTTGAGATCCATCTGTGGCTATGGCTTGCTTGTGTGCAGGTGTTGATGGCTTATTCCTTTTTAATGATGAATGACATCCCATTGAATGGATGTGCCATGCACTTGTTCAAGGACATCTGGGTTGTTTTCAGTTTGGGGCAATCATGAACAGAACTGCTACAGATGTCCATGTACAGGTTGTTCTGAGAATGTTTTTCATTTCCCTGGGTTATACAATATTTAAGTTCAAAAGAAATTTCCAAACTCTGCCAAAGTGGTTGTACTATTTTGCAATGTGTGCATTCCAGTAGCTCGATATCCTTGTCATCACTTGGTACTGGCAGTATTTTATTTTAGCCATTCTAGAGTTACTTGTTATTTTTAATGGCATTTTATCATGGTTTTAACTTATATTTCTCTAATAGCTAATGATGCTGAACACATTTTTTTTGTGTTTATTTGTCATTCTCTGATGAAGTATCCAAGTCTTTTACTGTCAAATCTTCTTCCTCGAAGGAAGTAATATACGACTCATGCATTACTCAGAAATGTATTGTTTACTGTCTATATGATTGGAGGGTTTAACCTTATCCTTCTGTTAACTGATTTCTAATTTAATACCATTATGGTCAGAGAACATACAATGTATTATTTCAGTTCTTCACATTTTTTTTTTTTTTTTTTTTTTTTTTTTTTTTGTGGTGCTGGAGATTGAACCCAGGGCCTTGTGCATGCAAGGCAGGCACTCTACCAACTTAGCTATAACCCGAGCCCCAGGTCCTTACATATTAAAGATTTGCTTCATGATACTTTGAAGAACATTCAATATACACTTGAGAAGAGTTAGGACTCTAATATTGTTGGGCAAATTGTACTGTAAGTGTCAATTACATTCAGTCACATAATGGTGTTGCTCAGTTCTTCCATTTACTTGCTGATTTTTCAATTACTGAGAGAAGCATGTTGAAGTCTTCAGTTAACATGGTGGGGTTTATCTGTTTCTCCTTTCCTTTCTGTCACTTTTGTTTCCTGGCCTTGAAACTGTTATTAGGTACATAAAGGTGTAGGAATGCTATGTCTTTTCAATGAACTGACTCTTCAGGGTGTGTAATGTCCGACTTTATCATGGTGATCATCTTTCTTTGAAATATGTTTGATGTTAATATAACAACTTTGCCCATCTTTTTTATAGTGTCTGCATGCTATACCTCTTTCTATTCTTGTACTTTTAATTGACCAATATTTGAGGTGGGTTTCTTATAGACAGCATATAATTTGATCTTGTATATTTATCCATTTGGAAAATCTTTGATTTGGTATGTTTACACCATTTGCATTTATTGTAATTATTGATATGTTTGGATTGAGGTCCACTTTCCTGTCTTCATTTGCATTAACGGCTTTTTCTGCCCCAGCTTTCTTTTTTCTTTTTTCAAATGTCACAAAATTTACCGTCTTAAATCATTTTTTAAAAGTATGATGCAATGGTGTTAAGTACATTCACGTTGTTGTGCAATTTCCACAACTCTTTCATTTGGCAAAACTGAAACTCTGTATTCATTGAACAACTTTCCATTTCCACCTCCAACCAGCCTCTGGTATCATTCTGTCTGCAGTTTCTATGAGCTTAACTATTCCAGATAATGCTCATCTAAGTGAGATCATACCTATTTGTCTTTTGAGACTGTCTTCTTTTGTTTAACATTGTATCCTTAAGCTTCATCCCTGTTGTAGCATGAATTAGAATTTTATTCTTTTTTAAGGCTAATATTCTATTATATGTATCTACAACATTTTGTTTATCTGTTCATCCATTGCTAAACATTTGGGTTGCTTCCACCTTTTAGTTACTGTGAATAATTCTATTAATGTATGGATATTTCTTTGAGACACAGTTTTCCAATTCTTTAAGATATACATCCAGAAATGATACTGCTGGGTCATATGGTAACTAAATACATTTTTGTAATCCATTTTAAAAAAAACAGCGTGGCAGGAGGGATACTGGGGATTAAACACAGAGGTGCTTTACTACTGAGCTATATCCCTAAGCCTTTTTTAATTTTAAGGTAAGGGCTCACTAAGTTGCTTAGGGCCTTCCTAAATTGCTGAGGCTGGCTTTGAATTTGCGATCCTCTTGCCTCAGTCTCCTGAGCCACTGGGATTACAGGCATGCATCACCAGACCCCCAGGTTGTAATCTATCTTAATTCTCTTACTCAATTTTTATTGAAATGGAGCATTGTGCTACTTTTAGAAGGATGGGTTAGGCCAGGATAGCTTCCGTAGCTTCATGGCATTAGAGCTCCCTCTCTGTGACTTTCTATGAAGTAAACCTAAGTATAGTCTCTAACATATCCTAAAGAGTGGCGATTCTTCTACTTCCCCTCCTGAACGTTTATCTAGTTCTTCTTCTTTTTGCCCCTGTTGTTCGTGTCGTGTTCAATCTGGATTCTACTCCCAGAAGTGTATCCTCTTGGTAGGTGTTCTGAAAGGCAACTATAGTTTAATTTCAAGAGTTTATGGGGCCCAAATCAAGCACAGTGGCATATGCATGCAACCCCAGTGACTTAGGAGACTGAAGCAGAAAGATCACAAGTTCAAGGCCAGACTTGAGACCTTATCTAAAATAAAATTTTATTTTTTTGGTACTGGGGAGTGAACCCAGGGGGACTTAGCCACTGAGCTACATCCTCAGTCCTTCTTTTATATTTTTATTTTGAGGCAGTCTCACTAAGTTGCTTAGGGTCTCACTAAATTGCTGAAGCTGGTCTGGAACTTGAGGTCCTGCTGTCTCATCCTCCCATGCCTCTGGGATTTCAGGCATGTACCACTGTGCCCCTGTGAGAACTTAGCTTAAATTTTGAAAAAGGCTTTGGTGGCCTGGGAATGTAGTGCATAGTACAGCACCCGGGGTTCAATCCCTAGCACTGCCCTTCCCCCGGCCAAAAAAAGAGGTTATGGAGCCCAGACTGCTAAGATACTTTTACATGGTGGCATTTATCCTGTACTCACCTGCCTATAAAAAGATACAAAATTCCTCTACTTTCAGTTGTTGCCCTCGAAATGGACTATTGAATTTTCCAGAGAGTAAGTTTGTGATCTTCTTCTCAGAGCTGTTACATACTCTCTTGCTCTGCTTCCACTTCATCACAAAGTTCCAGACAACAAAAGGGTCTTGGGCTGGCAGTATATTTCCAATTATTCTTCTTACAGGACAAAGAGGGATAATTAGTCACATAGTTTTGATATAGAAGTTCTCTGTGGATTTATATTTTGTCCTCTTAGTTGCTCTCCTATTTGGTTTGTCTGCATTGTTTGGTGGGGGAGCAGGAAGATTCCAAAAGAGTAAAATTTCTCAGACTCTCTTCCACTTTCCTTAAAAGGCATTACACTCGGGCTTCCGACCATAACTCCACTGAAAAAAATCATTCATTCTAATATGGCCCAAACCCTCTTTTGTTAAATCTAGTGGCCAGTTATCATTCTGCTAGCAGCATGTGATAGTTGACTTGCCAGCCTTACTCACCGGTCCTTCTCAGTTGCCTTTTAAATACTATCTGGGGCTGGGCAAGGTGGCACACGCCTATAATCCCAGTGACTCCGGAGGTCAAGGCAAGAGGATTGCAAGTTCAAATCCAGCCTAAGCATGGACCTAAGCAACTTAGTGAGACCCTATCTCAAAATTTAAAATGGGACTGGGCATGTGGCTCAGGGGTTAAGGGTCCTTGGATTCAATCCCCAGTATCAAAAAAAGAAAAGGTACCATCTGGGGTGACCAAGTACCTTGGTTTGCCTGAGAGTATTCTAGTTTTAGTGCTGAAAAGTCTTGTGTCCAAAAAACTACACTCTTGGGCAAACAAGGTTGTTGATCAATCCAATGTACATCTAACTGGAAGTGTACCTCAGAACACAGTCCTTGGGCCTCTTCTCCTCTCAGTATTGCACTTATTTACCAAATTACTCACCAATCTTACAGCTTTATAAACTGTGTGCTAATGATCCCTAGCTCTACCCTGTCCATCGTATTGCAGGCTAACATATCCAATAGCCAATCCTATTGGTTCAACATTTTTAAAATATCCTGAATTAATTATTTTCATCATTTCTTCTGTTAATAAATAGGTATTGGCAAACTTTTTTTTCTTTTTTTTTTTTTGTTTTTTTTTTTTTGTTTTTTGTTTTTTTATGGTGCTCGGGATCAAACCCAGGACCTCATATGTGCTAGACAAGCTACATGCCCAGTCTGGCAAATTTTTCTTAGAGGGCCAGATAGTAAATAGAAAATATTTTAGGTTTGTAAACCATACAGGCTTCATTGCAACTACTCAGTTTGGCCACTGTAGCCCAAAAGCAGTCACAGACAATATTTAAGTGAGAGTGTAGCTATGTTCCTATAAAACTTTATTTACCATAACACATGACTGGCCCATAGGCCATACATAGTTTGCTGATCCTGGTCTAACCTATTCTTGTATGTAAATTTCTAACACAGCATCCTAACTGGCCAACCTATTTCTATATTACTTTCACTAATAGTCTGAAGTTGTTTTGTCTCATTTTATTTTTATGGTACTGGGGGTTGCCTCACATAAGCTGGGCAAGAAGGTAGTTTTTATTACAAAATATTTCAAACAAGAGTGTTTTTGTGTGCATATACCTATACATACATACATACTTACACATATATACAAAAGGTATGAAGAATAACAAATGAGCAGCATGCTTCCCCACACCACTGAATGGGCCACTGAGGAAGATGCCTCCGTAGACACCACTGAGGTTTTGCCTCCCTGACCAGCTGATTCTTAAAGGCACTGCCTGCCCACCTGTTCAAAATTCTTACTTACCTGGGCACCATCCTTCCATAATGTCCCTCGAAACCATCCATGGTTCTTTGCCTTGATCCAATAGGGAAATCACATCAGGTTTAGGAGTAGAGAGTCCTGTTTACAAGAAAAAAAAAAAGATATACTCCTGCTGTTTCTGAATCAAACCTAGTCCTTAGTCCTCAAGGAAACAGGCAACTACAGGAAAGACAAGAGGGTATGAAGGTCTAAAGTATGGAGAAGATAAAGGGACCACAATGGGCAGCCTGCCTGTTTCCTTGTCTACAAAGCACAAAACTATTCCCTAGGAAGGTAGACACCCACCCAGACAATTGAAAGACACACCCGAAATTCATAAGTCATTTGGGAATCGATATCCTTAGTGAGTAAGACTGGGTTGCTGTAGTTGTCTATCATCAAATCTCGACATAAATCCCTCTGAGCAGGGGCCAAGCACTCCTACTTTTCCTGAGAGAAGTCTACAGCCAGGTCCCTGAACATTACCAATTCCTGAAATGACAAACCCATGTGATACTGATGAGATCCAAACAAACGTTTTTAATATGAAAGAGATAGAGAAGGACGCTGAGGGATGGAGAAGATACATTGGTCAAATGGGCAAGAGCAGAGTGGATACAGAGGTAAGCAGAGTAAAATGAGCATGACTAGAACAAAGAACCTCCATGCTCAGGAATAATCCTGAGGCTGAAGACAAATCTCCTTTATACAATGGGACACTCTCTATCCCATGGCTAGGGTTAGGAACGAATAAAACATTTATTTTTTATGAATAAATTTTTTTTCTAGGGCAGAAAAACACACAGCAAGTTCTAGTGTGGCAAATTACTCTGTCTTTTTGTTAACCATTCATCCATGACTTTCCATTTTTATTATAGAAAATTTCAAACATACGGCAAAGCTGAAAAAATTTTACAATGGACACATCCAACATACAATTTATGATTTATCATGGACTTTCAATATTTATGTGCTCTTTTCTTCCCTTTTTTCCTATTAAAGGAAGACATAAGCTACAAAAATTAAAACAAAACTTCTATTGCACATAAAAGGAGTTTGGCATAATTTAAAAATATACTAAATACTAAGGATCTTCATTATTTGATGAAATCATATGCATTTTTCTTTACAAAGCAAGTTACTGAAAAACCTTTTGAAAACTGATTATGTATTTCATCTTAGTAATACAAGACATAACTATTCCATTATCTTGGATACTTAGATTGAACAAAATCTGAGTTCCTTTACAACTTTAAGAGTCTACAGTGCTTAAAAATGCATATATGCTAATCCTGTTTAAAAGTTCCAAATATAGAAACCTAATGATGTACTCTTAAAGCTATGTCATAAAACAACTATAAGAGCAACAGAATGATGAATATAAAACTTTCTTTGGGACTGGGGCAGTAGCTCAGTGGCACAGCACTTGCCTAGTGTGTGTGAGGCACTGGGTTCAATCCTTAGCACCACATAAAAATAAATAAAATGAAGGCATGCTGTCCATCTACAACTACAAAAAAATTTCTAAATGTTAAAAAAAAAACACTTTCTTTGGATGTTATTCTTTGAGGGGGATGGCAGGGCACGAAAGGGACTTCTACAGTGCTTAGTATTCCAGTATTACATACATAAATGTTCTATTATTCTTTTAGAGTATAAAATGCTTTCTTAAAAAGGGAAATCAAAAATTAAGAAAAATAAACATGTTTGTGCGGACTGCTTACCCCACTCAACAATCCCTGCTACTTAAACCCCAAGTCTAATCTAGGATCTGAACCATTTCGCTGAAGGGAATACACTCAGGCTCCATTATAAAGCACCGCACATACCAACACACTTTCAAAGAGTGGGACAGTAAGGGACAAGACTGTGCTGCTGGGCACAATCCTAACAGAATGAGAAGATCTGAGATGGGTTCATGGGCAAGCTGAGTGAGAAAGTTTTTAGATAAAGAAAACAAATGTTCATACAAATAAGGGAAAAAACTATATTTCAAGGAAGATCTATCAATTCACCTGGACTTGACTGTGAACACATACCTCAGAACCTGAGTTGTGTTTCCCTGGATTCCTCTCTTGGAAAAGTACAGCATCCCCAAAAAGCAACTGTGGGGGAAACAGGAAAACTTAAAAAGCACCCAGATATACTCAAATGACTCTGTGTTGTCCTTCCAATATCCTTTCTATGCCGCCTACCCCTACTTTTCCCTCTTCCAACACACACACACACACACACACACACACACACACACACACACACTGATAACAAATCCTAGCCTTCCCCAAGTATGTGGGAACCTAAGAAGAGCAAGATGGAATGCATTCTGGGTAGATTAGCTCCAATACTGAGAGGGGCCTAGAAACCTCAGCAGGAGGAATTCAGACATATTGTTATCCTAATCTCAAAATGTTAATCTGGACTACAGGTGGGTATAATAACAGCACTCCACATACTTCTCCCTTTGAAACCCCAAGAGCTTCCTAAAGCAGCATTACTCTGCTTACAACCTAAATTCAAAATGAACACCTCAAGTTTGAATGCCTATACACATCCAGAATCTACACACAGACGTCCAGATGCATGCACCAAGTTGATAACATTAAACCTCTCTTGGTTTCTTTGGTCTCTATTTTAAACAACTAAATCTAAGCGGTCACCCAATCCATAACAAAGACTCCAAGGCCTTGAATATCTAGCTACCCAACCAGTTGGAAGACAAGTACAAAGCTCTGTGACCGATATATAATAGGAATGAAAACTTTCTGTGTTAAAATACTGATATTTGGTCATTGTTAACACACCAAGGCCTAGCTCGTCATGCTACTGATACAATAATGAACAAAGCCAAATTTCCTGTCCGTTAGGGACCACAGTGGAATATCATTGAAATATAATTTCGATTTTGGTGTAAATGGGGGAAACAGATATAAATATATAAATTGGTGATAAAAACTATGGAGAAAAAAATATATGGTAAGGGGGACAGGGACTGTGCGTTTGTTGAGATGTTCTCAGGGAAGGCTTTTCCAGTTTGGTATCATGTGAAGAAAGCCTTGAAGGAAGCAAAGGACTAAACCATGTAGATAGCAGGAGTGAGAAAATTCCATGCAGGGGAACCAGCAATCTCAAATAGAGAGAGAGGCAGAATTAAGAAAAAATGCTGGATCAGAGCAGAGTGGTAACAGAGACTCAGACCACTGTAGAGATTGGTTTTTATTCTGAAGGAGGAGGGAAGCCATGGAAAGTTTTAAGTGAAGGAGTGGCATAAACTGACATATTTTGGAAGGATCAGCATGGCTGCTGTGTTAAGAAGAAACTTCTTCCCCTCTGGCCCCTGCAGTGCTGGGGACAGAACCCAGAGCTTCACATATGCCAAGTAAGTGTTCTACCACTGAGCTACACCCTGAACCCCTAAGAAACTATAGTTGTGCAACATAGGAACAAGGGGGATGAGTAAGGAGGCTATTAGAACAATCACATGAGATGACTGAGGCCTGGACGTGGAGTAGCTGAACTTTTACACGCAAGTCTTCCCGCTTCCAAGTTCCCCTTACTCACTGTGCACAAGCACATCACCTTTCTCCCCATTCTCTGGAGCTTCCCCGCTTGCTCTTAAAAGAAATGTAGTGTAGTTCACTGATGTAAAATCCAGCGTACAAGAAAATGAACTATACGCAGTCACAGGAGAGGAAAGATAAGATGATCAGTCATAGCAGGTGGACAGCAAATACCAGAACTGCTTAGGCAATGTTCAACATACTGTTTCAAACCACATGTAGATTATAAACTATTCCAGCTTGGAATTATACGTATTCAAAAATCCAGTGGCAAATAATAGCTAATACTATGGGGGAAAAAAAGTAGGTAATTAAAGAACATCCAACATGATATGGTCTCAATTATGTTATACAAAAAAATACAGATAGGGGCTGGGGTTGTGGCTCAGTGATAGAGCACTTGCCTAGTACGTGTGAGGCACTGGGTTCAATTCTCGGCACCATGTACCAATAAATACAATAAGGTTCTTACAAAACTAAATACAAAAAGAAAAAAAAAACTATTTTAAAAAAATACAGATCGAAAGAGTCTGGAAAAGGAGTAAGCCCAAGTTTCCACAGGGCTGTAATTTTATTTTTCTGTATTTACTGAAGACTATTTCCTTCAATTTTTTATCAGTATAATTCTAGTCAAGGTTTAGGAGAGTAATCAAGAGTCAGCTATACCACATCTCTCCAACTTAACACTGAACAGAAAACAGCCCTATTTTCAAAAGTACTCTGGGACTAGGGATATACAGCTCAGTTGGTAGAGTGTTTGCTTTGCATGCACAAGGTCCTTGGTTCAATCCCCAACACCACAAAAAATAAATAAATAAAAAGGTACTTTGAGCATTCACATAGTTTTAATTAGTTCCTGCCTCCTTTGCCTGAAGTCACAATCTTGCATTTTCTATATTTTTAATTCATGATAGACAATTAATACTTGTTTGTTGTAGTGAATTATTATAATTTTTGTTCCCCCATCCATTTTTTCAAAAATTTTGTAGTTGTAGATGGACAACATGCCTTTATTTTATTTATTTTTATGAGGTGCTAAGAGTCGAACCTAGTGCCTCACATATGTGAGGCAAGCGCTCTGTCGTTGAGCTACAGCCCCAGCCTCATTTTTAACATAGATGTAACTTTCTCTTACCGAAAAGAAGGGCTTAGTCCCCTTGACTAGTTCTCCACTTCCTTCCACTTCCTCAATACAGACGATCCTGATTATATGCCTTATACAAGCACCACCTGGTAACCAACTCGTTAATGGATAGCATCTACTTGACTCACCCTAGTGACTCCAACCCACTTGGATCCCACTCAGGGCGTCTCTCTGTTTCTCTCTCACACAAACATACCGAGGGGTCACACAAGTCGCAGTCGCAACAGTTAAGCCATAGGCGCCCCACACCAGTCTCAGACCTTCAACTTCTGCACATACCGGGTTGAAACATACACAAAGTTACAGAGTCCCAACCACAGTCACCGGTTCTGCACATTCTCATGCGCAGTGTAACTCGGTCAGGAAGCACTATCACATACCCATTCTGGGAACCCAGAGTCATCACCACACAAGGTCACAATCACGCACCACGAAGACACACAGTAACCATCATAATCTCTCCCTCTCTTTCTCTTCCGCTCGCTCCAAACACAAAAGGACGGGAGCCAGACTCCTCACTCGAGCCTTTCCCTACTTCCCATCGGGTACAAACTGGCCAAGTTCACTGGATTCCAAATGCCGTTCAGCAGCTGACCGCTAAGCCAACTGTCCCGCCAAACCATAGAGGAACCTGAAATCCCGCAGCACGTGGGGTCGACCTTCGGGGTCTCAGGGAAATGTAGTCCAGAGCCCTAGCGCAGGCCTTCCTAGTCCTCTCAGGACGAAAGCTGGGCTTGCTCCCATTTACCGCTGTCCGCAGAGCCCAGCGACAAGCGAATCAGAGTAGGAGCACGCCCGCCACTACCGGTGCTACTCACCCCAGGCAGCTGCGTTGCCATAGGACGACCGAAGGACGACGTAACGCCGGTTCGCGGCGCATGTAACTTCGAATCTCAGGGCCTATGGGAAATGTAGTCCCAGGCCGAAGACACAGCCAGCGCCAAGGGAATGATCCCTCTGCGCTTGCAGCCCGGGCTTGGCCCATGTAGTCACTGACTGCGCCCAAGAGACGTCTGGCGGGCTGGGAATACAGTTGAGTAGTAGAGTGCTTGCCGTGCATGCACAAGGCCCGGGGTTCATTCCCCAGCACCACACACACCCAAAAAATAGTGGTTGTAAGACACTTCTGGAGTTGCTGGCTCGCCCTCACACTGCAGAAGGGATGAGGTCCGAGCCCAGACCTCACTTCGCACAGCGCAGAGGGTGAGGGTGAAGCCCTGATGGACTTACGAAGCGATGGGGAAGAGCCCAGATTTTGGGGTGCTTGTGTGTACCAGCGAACCCCCAGGCAGGGTTGAGGAGAGTCCAAAGAGAGTGAGTTGTTGATCCCATTTGTGACTGGGTGTGAATGTGGGTCACTGGGATTGCATCTTTTCTAATCTTTAAACCTCATGTCAGGCATTTGTAAATTGATAATAAAAGGGCACCTTTCTAAAGCATCAATTTTATTTGAAGGTTGACCGGGGGAGGAGAGAGACAACGTAACTAATTTTATATTAAAATACATATTTTATTATGAATTAAGCCGGGCGCGGTAGTGCCTATCTCTCAGCCTACCTACTGGGGAGATTCAGGCAGGAGGATCCCAAACTCGAGGCTTGGCTGGGTAATTTTGCACAGACCTACTCTTAAAGCAAATCTTAAAACAGGGAAAGGGATGTAGCTCCGTGGTAGATCACCTGTGGGTTTATCCTCCAACACCACCACAAACAAACAAAAAAAAAAAAATGATATGGTAAACATCATGAACTGACTTTTCTGTTAAAAATAGGTGTATTTCTGGATTAGAATGGAGAAGAAACATGTCTTTTAAAGCAAGAAATAACATTTCAGAATAAGTTATTGTCATGAGATGCTGCTTTTGTCCAAGTAGGGCTAGGGTTGTGGCTCAGTGGTAGTGCACTCACCTAGTGTGCATGAGGCGCTGGGTTTGATCATCAGCACCACATAAAAAATAAAATAAAGGTATTGTGTCCACCCACAATTTTAAAAAATGCAAGTATAGGCACATACTCTTCCCTGTATATTCTCTGAATTACTAAATAATGTAGGTTTAAGTCTACCACCTTATTATTTGTTTTCTGTACCACTGAGCAACATCTCCAGTCCTTTTTAGTTTTTTTGTTTTGTTTTGTTTTGTTTTGTTTTGTTTTGTTTTTTTGATACAGAGTGTCATTATGTTCCTTAGGGTCTGGCCAAGTTGCTGAGGCCTGCCTTGAACTTGCTATCCTCCTGCCTCAGCTGCCCTAGTAGCAGGGATTACAGGTCTGAGCCACCACTGCCGGCTTTACCTGTTCATAATTCTGGCATGTTCAAAGTACATTCATTTTGTACAATATTCTTCAACTTGAGTTCATACATTTTGGGAGAAATATCACATAAATAATGTTCTTTATACACTCAGGAGATACATATCAACGTGTTCCATTACTAGTGATGTTAATTTTTCTTAGTTAAAATAAGGCCTCTATGAGACTTCTCCACTATGGAGTTAATAAATGAGTATGTTAAATTCATCAGTAAATAAGAGCCTGAGAAATGATGTTTGTAGACTCTGAGTCCTAGCATTACAGAATTCCAGCATAAAGTGAGTTTTAGAGGGATTGAAAGATGATAAATACATAACCAGCACCTGATCATCTTGGGAATTTCCTTCAGATCTTTCCTTGGGTCATTGGTTTCCTGTAGCTTTTTTCCCCTTTGTTTAGTCCCTGATTTTGGGGGGGTGGGGTGGGGTGTGTGAATCCTCCTCTATCACCTTAAGATAGGTTTTAGGGAGTGGGAAAGTGACTCGGTGATAGAGCACCTGCCTAGCATGCATCAAGTCCTGGGTTGAACTCCTAACATCACAAAAAACAAATGCAAAAGATAGGTTAATTTGAGGTAAAATTTAGGGACATTTACAACTGTAAAAGTGTCTTTATTCTAACTCTTTTGGGTGGCTATTTATCTAGATTTAGAATTTTACTTTAAATAGTGTTCCATTAGAATTCTAAGAGAATTCTCTGTTATTGTCTTCAAGCTTGCCTTGTATTCTTAAAATACCATGACAGTTTAATATTTTCTTGTTCTTTCTCCATGGAAGCATATAGGATCATCTCTTCATACCTCTTCATTAAATGTGACAGAGGTGTGTATTGGTGTGAGTCTTTTTAATCACTTTTGTACAGGGTACTCAGTGGATCTCTTTATTTTGAAGAATCATGAATTGTATTTCTCTTGAAATCTCATATTTGTCCACTGAATTTTCTCCCATTCGCTTTTCTCCCCTTTTTTTTTCTGGAACTCTTCAGCTGGATGTTAACTTTCCTCATTTTATCTGCTAGTTTCCTCATCTATTATCACTTTTTTTTCATTGGTTTTTATATATGCCTTTTTACCCCCAGATAGGGTTTTGCTAAATTGCCCCGGTTGTTCTCTAACTTGTGATCCTCCTGCCTGAGCCTCCCAGGCAGCTCATAATGCAGGCACGCACACCATGCCAGGCCTTAACTTTTAAATTCAGCCAGATACCAGCATGCCCTGTAGTCTCAGCTATTGAGGAGGCTGAGGTAGGAGGATGCTTGAGCCCAAGAATTCAAGACCAGCCTAGACAACAGCAGGACCCTGGGCCTCCAAAAATATTTCCTTAAAGAGATCTCTTATTATTCATTTTCAAAAGAGTTTTTATAATACCTGTTGCTTCCTTGACATAATACTTAGGTCTGTGCTATTGTTGAGTGTTTTGTTTTGGTTCTTGATGTCTGTTCCATACCTGATATCCATATCTTCATAGGTTCTAAACTGTCTTTCATATTATAGTTTCCCCTAAATATTTGTTGATTAGTAGCTGTATGTTTATTTTATTTATGATGCACTAAAAAGGTGATTAATCTATGTATATAATATATTTATACATTTATATGGTTAGAAATATAACCAGATATTCTTTGCAGTATGAGTGTTTGTGTCGGGGTTGCGTACGGGCCCCTGGCCCTAGGTGGGGCCTGGCCAAGATGGCGCCTGGCAAGCTGCCAGTGTGGTTGGAAACTGCTATTCTGTGCGCAAACAACTAACATCACTTTGAGGAAGTCTCAGTAATTGGTCAGGGCCTCTGCATGATTCTTGCATGATTCTTAAGTGCTCCAAGTTATACCCATATACGTCTATGTTCTCCCCACATATCATGAATATTCTGATTAGTTGATATAACCTATATAAGTGACAGTAACTTCCCTAAGAAAAAGAAGAAGAATCTGCAGTTAATAAAGAAGCTTGCCACCCATCACATCTCCGGGTCGTTCTTGCTGGCGAGAGCGACAAGTGGTGCCGAAACCCGGGAATTTCACATGCCGCGGAGAGGTGAGTGAGGTGAGCAACGATCCGTGAAAGTGTGCACCTAGATCTGTCAGTGGACAGGGAAGTTTCCTAGAGACGAGAATATTGTGATTGTGATAAAGTTCCTAGGAACGAGAAGTTAAAGTTTCCTCAAAAAATGGGGAACGAGGTTGCTAGATGTCGAATGGAAGGTCCCTTGAAAGAAATTCTTAAAGCTAACGGCACTCCCTTAAAGACAAAAACTGCTAGGGCGTTTCTGAAACAGGTAGAGGAGATTTCACCTTGGTTTCTAGAGGAAGGATTATTAAACATACCTCAGTGGGAACATCTAGGAGAGGATCTAAAGCGCTGTCCGGTAACGCTCCCAGGGACGTTAGCAGTTTGGTCCCTGGTTAAAACTTGTTTATGTTCCCCTCGGGAGGCTCTACAGAAGGCAGTAGCACAGGGAGAGGAAGTACTAGAAAAAGTGAAAGAAGAGTCACAAAAGGACTCTGTTAGCGCTCAGTCAGACTCTGATGAGAGCGAAGAGGGACTCTCAGAAATGGAGTTAAATAAAATTAGTGAGAAAACAAAGTGTTCTCAAACAGGTTCAATTAGTCAACAGGCATTAAGGGAATTGGAGGGCATAGGGCAACAGCTAGAAGACAAAGAAAAGGCATTACAAAAGGCTTTACAAGAGTTGAGCTTACAAAAATATGCAGTGGCGCAGTGGAAAAAGAAGGAGGAAGTACTAACGAAACCACAGACAGGACACAAAGAGGAAGTAAAGCCTGTGGCGCACTTTAAAATAAATGAGGAAGTAACTCAGAAAGTGACTTGTGCTCCTTCAGCGCCACCTTATGGATGGCCTCCGCCCTTTAACTCAAGTCATAGTAAGGAATGTTCTTGTTCAGAGTGTAAAACAAAAAAATGGAAAGAAATCTATGGGATTGAAAGAGGGTTTTACCCTGTTATGGAAGATCAAAATCAACAAAGGTTTTACCAGCCTTTAGACTTTAAGTTGGTAGAGCAGCTTAAGGAAGCAGTTAGTACTTATGGACCACAAGCAGCGTTTACAGTATCCATTGTAGAGTCTATGTCTACCCTCTTTCTTACTCCTGATGATTGGAGCAATTTGGCAAGAGCAGTTTTGAGTGGAGGACAATATATAGAATGGAAAGTTCAAAACCAAGACTTTTACCAGGAGACAGCACGCAGAAATGCCGCTGCCGGTAATCCACAATGGAATCTAGAGATGCTGACTGGTACTGGGCCATTCAGTGGTAATCAACAACAAGCTCATTTCCCTGGTGCAATTTACCAACAAATAGCCACAGCCGCTACTAGAGCCTGGAAAACTTTGCGACTAACTTATTTTCTAGGATTCTTTGTTTGTTTTGTTTTTCTTTAATGCTGTATTTTTGAGCTCATAATTTTGATCCTACATACCTAGGTTAATGATTTTTTTCTTTTTGATCAGTTCTATTTTTTATTCAACTGAAGTTTTTGAACATCTGTTTCATTGCAATGAACATTTACCTATAAAGTTACAAGGCCTTTGATTTTGTGTTATGTGTTATGTTGTGCTGTCTAATGTCATGTTTTGTCTGCGTCAAAACTGAGCGCTCTTAAAATTAAAATTTAAAAATAGATCCAAATACTTTTATTCACGTGATTTAAAAAGGTTCAATTTAAATTGGGTAAACTAATAAAAGTAAAATATCTTTGAAAATAACTTGCAAGTCTCCAGGTGGTCAAACTAATGAAATGTTAATGTTAAACAATGTCTAATATCAATTGCTTCTAGGACTTTTCTTCAGCAGGAAAGAGGCAACGGATCCTGTTCAGGACACTTGTCTGATATCTTGGTTTTTATAAAATAAATAAATTGGAGTTAACATGTATGGGATTACTCAAATGTGTTTGTAGAGACGTCTGGTTAATTTACAAAGTTAAAATGCTAATTGTTAAATAACATCAAGTACTCTTAACCCCTCAAATTCCATGGGGTATCATACTTAAACATTATTGGTGTTTTCATAGGTTGGTAAATAAAAAGGGTTTAAACTTGCTTTGTGTCATCACTAAACTAAAAACAAGGTTATTAGAAGTTATGTCCTAACAAGTGGAATTCTATATATAAAGGGTCCCAAAAGTTTCACCTGTGTTTCAATTAAGAGTACTATAAACAACAAAATATTTAATCTTATTAAAATAGAGTGATTTATCTAAATTCAAAAATTTCATAAGAGTTGTTTCAGAAGATAAACAAAAAGGGGTCAACAGATAGAAAAGACAAAATAAAAGGTTCTGGGTTTAAAATGTACTTAATAAAAAAGAAAAGAAAATGTTTCTGGGTAAGAAAGTCTGTGTGTAAGTAAAGGGCAAGTTTCAACAAGTCTGTATATAACTAAGTTGGTTGTATGTATGTAAAACAGCTAAAGCTATTTAAGGTTTTTCCTAAGGTAAAATACTAATGTTCTAATATAAGCCAAAGTTTAATCTATATGGTAAAATGACATGGTAACATGGCAAGGATTTCTTAGAAACACTAATTTACTCTTAACTTTGTGTCTCTTAAGTTTTATTCTTTAGAACAATTAGTCTTAAAAATTGGGGTGTATACAATTATGGTTAAACAACTGTTAAAGTATTGTACTGTGTTACAGAGTCTAAATTTTTCTTTAAAAACTAAATTTGGTAAGAAAAAAAGTGTCAAGGTAATTGTGAAATGGTTTCTAGTTGTATATTAAATGTGTTCATATTTTTCAGGTATACAAGTTTTAAAGCAGGAAATTTATTAAGCTGCTATTCTCCAGATAAATTTGTCTGTAATGGTAATTTTAAGCTTATAAAGAGTAAATTTCATTGGGGATTAATTTCTATCATTTAGTGTTCTATTAGAGGACCTGTTATCAATAGGATATATGTAAAATTGGTTATATTTTACATTGAGATAAAAAATTTCAAATGTAAATGTATTTCTAAACATTAGAGCCTGACTTGTTTAAAGGTTAATTTTGTGAAACATGAAAATATTTTGCCACTTTGACACACAAAAGGAAAGTTAAAAGCTCTCTCAGCCTTTCTTTGATTCATGTTTTAGATACAATGCTAAATTGTGTTAATTATAAAGTTTGTATAGACTCAGGAAACAGTATATGTAAACTACTTAATGATATTTAAGGAAGAAGCAAAGATCAACATCAGAATTAGAACACTTAAGATCTATAAAGAGTCACGCCTTACCTGAGATAAGGCTCTGCCTCTCACCTTACTACATGTTAGAGTGACTCCAAAATAAGTCAGACTTCAGCTTATTTAAAGTTATAATCAAAAGATTGGTTTTTGTTGTAAAATTACTATGATCTCAAATAGGAAATATAATGTGGTTCTCAGTCAAAATTCAAGATAGCTATTATACAAGCAGAATATATTTTTACTCTTGCTAATTTCATTTTGTAAAATTGTTACCTGGTAATGTTTTACAAAAGTAGTTGCTTCAAAAACACACAACCTAGGTAACTTATGATAATAAGCCATCACCTATAGAACAGATAGTGGTAACTTCCAGAACTAATGCAGACTCCAGTTAGATAAAAGGGTAAATAACTGTAAAGTTATGAACATTAAAGTTAAAGCCCAGTACTCTCACTTTATGACTGGTGAAACTGGCTTGCTGGATGATTAAGATCAAACTTAGAGATTGGAATTAAATACAGAAGGCAAGATAGGCCAGTATTTGGATCTTTTGCCCTCAGTCAGCCTGAACCCAGGGAATAAGAGGACTTCTCTAAGGAGTGCTTCAACTCTGGGTCACACAACCTCCTGATCAAGGAGATTGTTGAGACTAGAGGATGAGAATCACTCAGTGCATCTACTGCAGAGGAGGGTCATAAAAAAAGGGAGACATCCCTTAATGCTTCCTAAGAAAGTCACCTCATCAAGGAGACCCTGCCTAACCAATGGTACTGGAGGAGCTAAGAAACTGCTCTTCAGTTCTCTACAAGTGGCCCCTGTGGGAACTCAGCTGACTCTTTAACAAGACAGGAACCAGGTCAGTTTGACCAGCTTGATCGTAGACACCCAGCAAAACAGTTAAAACCAAAATATAACCATTCTTGGGCATTTAAGAGAAATAACAGTTAAATGTAACTTAAGATGTACACTTGTGTTAGTCCACTAGAATAAAGACTGGAAGCTACAAATGAAAGAAAGATTCTTCAGCATATGTGCCTGATAACTATCAAGAGAAACTGCCAGAGTCAGAAGTTTTTAGTCAGTTTAAGGCCTACAGACCTTCCTAAGCTATACAGGTAGACTTGGTCTATGTTTGCTCGTATGATTACCTAGCCCTAAGTAACAGAAGTATAGAGCTCTCTACTAAACACAGGTTATACCAATAAAGGGATATTTTACAAAAATCAGATGACATAAAGTAGCTTAACTATATTTTTTGGGATATCTATGACATTAAGAGTTAAATGTTGTGTTTACATTCCTGATAACCTGGACAATGTTAAAGTTCCCAAATAAAGGCCTTGTCCTTTCCAGCCTTTGCTAGGTCTAGTTATGGGAACAATTTCTCAGTTCTTCCACCTCCTGGTAAAAGATTGACTTCTGTCATTTTCATGATACTCAGTGGCATGTTCCAGATGCTGCAACATTTACTTTGTACTAATTTCATTTCAGTACTCATGTCTTTTTGTTCTTCTATCATAGAAGCACCCACCCCCAGATGACTTTACAACCTGCTCCTCCCCAACCAGACTTCTACCTTGGACCCCTCGATTGACCCGATTTTTAAAAAAAGGAACTCCAAACTGCTTGCCCCTCACTGCCCCCTTTCAGCTTCGAAGCAGCCAGAACGACCGACGCCCCCTTTTCCTTAAAGCAGTTGGGAGTTCCTATAGCTAAAGCGGGGAATGAAGCCAGAATTAAGGACAGGTAGTTAGTGTAGAAATAGGGAATCGGGTCAATTCGAGGAAATGAAGCCATGAAGCCATCTGCCTTGTAGGGTGCGCTCACTTCTCGGGACTTTTGAAATATCAGCCATGGCCCCTTTCTCCCTGCCGGGAGAAGTCTGTATTATTCCCTTTAAACAATCCAAACTATGGTCCTTACTCAACAGTACCAAATGATTAAGCAAACTGATAACCGAGGCAGGATGGACAAATGGATATAAGATTCTATCCATGATAAACAAAAAGGGGGAATAGAGGAGACCTTCAGGTCCCCTAAAGATAAACTTTCTCTTTGTCTCTTTGTTTGGGGTTTTTTAACTCTGGGTAATAAGGGTAACCCAGTGCTTTACTGGAGCTGCGGCTCAGTTTGTGTGTTTCCACGGAATAGACTAACTTACAACCTCTTTTTAGTCTCTTGGGAGGAACAATTCAACTATGTAACAAAACAACTGCTTCTCTCAATTGTACTTCAGATTTGTGCTATCTCTCAATGTTAAAATGCTTCTAGGTTCCTGCTGGCAGACTTAATGTGTGTTCCTACCTTCCTACCAGTCCCAGTCTCTGTTACAGATGATGAATTGCCAGTATTGCTGTCTAGAAACAAGAGAGATTTTGGAATCACCGCAGCAATTGTTGCCGTCGTAGTTGCATCAGCAGCCGCAGCCACTGCGGCAGCTGTTGCTTTATCGGCATCTGTTCAAACGGCTCAAGCGGTTAACAGCGTCGTTGAACAAACGGCAGCAGCCTTATCTACTCAACAGACAGTAGATCAACACATGAAAGCGGGAATTCTCTTGGTGAACCAGAGGGTGGACTTACTCCAGGAACAAATGGACATTTTGCAGGAACTGTTAAGCGTAGGATGCATTTATCACCTAAGAGGACTTTGTGTTACACCCATAGCTTATCATAACTTCAGCTATGCAGCAAATTTGTCTAGAATCTTGTCTGTTCAGCTACGTTCCAACTGGTCTTACGAATTTGATAATCTTACAGCTATTCTTAGATCTCAAATTGTTAGCCTTAATGCTACTAGAGTTGATGTAGCTCCAATGTCTGAAGTGCTAAATTGGTTATCCTCCTCTTTCAATTTTGTTAAGCAGTGGGCTGGTATGGGAGCATTATGCATGCTTATGATCATTACTGTTATCTTCCTCTCACGCGCTATCATGCGTGTGCGCCAGAGTCAAGCGAGATCGTATCATCTTCCATCAGGCCATGGCTGCCCTAGAGGCCGGCAGCTCCCCACAAGTGTGGCTCGCGAGGCTGGACCATTGACCAGACGGGTAAGGTAGTAGGTAACGCCGTACCAACCTAAGACAGGAGCTGTAGCATGCTCTGCAGTTATCCGATGACGGGTAAGGACGGTGGTTGACCACTCCGCCTAAGACAGGCTTGGTCCCGAGCCTTTCTTTTAAAAGAAAAAAGGGGGAACTGTCAGGGTTGCGTACGGGCCCCTGGCCCTAGGTGGGGCCTGGCCAAGATGGCGCCTGGCAAGCTGCCAGTGTGGTTGGAAACTGCTATTCTGTGCGCAAACAACTAACATCACTTTGAGGAAGTCTCAGTAATTGGTCAGGGCCTCTGCATGATTCTTGCATGATTCTTAAGTGCTCCAAGTTATACCCATATACGTCTATGTTCTCCCCACATATCATGAATATTCTGATTAGTTGATATAACCTATATAAGTGACAGTAACTTCCCTAAGAAAAAGAAGAAGAATCTGCAGTTAATAAAGAAGCTTGCCACCCATCACGTCTCCGGGTCGTTCTTGCTGGCGAGAGCGACATGTTTGGAGGGGGTGGGGCGTTGGGACCAGGGATTGAACTCAGGGGCACTCCACCACTGAGACACATTCCCAGCCCTACTTTGAATTTTACTTAGAGACGGGGTCTCACTGAGTTGCTTAGCACCTCACTTTTGCTGAAGATGGCTTTGAACTCACAGTCCTCCTGCCTCAGCCCACCCGAGCCACTAGGATTACTCGTCGGCTCCACCCAGACTGGCTGCAGTATGATTTCTTGAAGCCAGAAATGCCTGTCATTAAGGAAATGCTGTCATTAAGGGTGAATAAAATTTCTTCTATGCTGCAACAATTTGCTGCAATGAATTACATCTACATTAATAGAGGAAGGTCTTAAAACCATGATCTTGAACAAAAATAAATCAAGGAGAAGATGATGCACATAATATAATGATGTATTTAGTTTGAATAAAAAACAACATTAATGTTGTATACTAAGTTAGGAATGCGGGTATGTATGTAAATGTATAAAAAGTAGCAAAAGTTGGACAAATTCATGATGGGTGCTTGCATGCGTGGATGAGGAAGAATGGGATGAAATAGGTGATGACTGGGGAGATTTTGATTCCACATCTAAATATTCACGTTATTTCAGAACTACAAAGAATCATAAAATATTGGTGTACTTCCCGACAGTGGCAATACATGTGCTTACGTGGTAGGGTTAGCTTGCCATAGCTTTAACAAAAAAGGTGGATTTACATTATATTTTTTAAAAATGTAACAGTTATTTCCATTTCCAGACACTGAGATTTTTTTTCCTAATTAGAAAAAAACATCTGAAAGCTTGGAATGGAACCACCATTTGACCCAGCTATCCCACTCCTTGGCCTATACCCAAAGGACTTAAAATCAGCATACTACAGAGATACAGCCACATCAATGTTCATAGCTGCTCAATTCACCATTGCCAGATTGTGGAACCAACCTAGATGTCCTTCAATTGATGAATGGATAAAGAAACTGTGGCATATATGTACAATGTAATATTACTCGGGTATAAAGAATAATAAAATTATGGCATTTACAGGAAAATGGATGAAATTGGAGAATATCGTGCTAAGTGAGATAAGCCAATCTCAAAAAACTAAAGGACAAGTGATCTCGCTGATAATCGGATGATGACATATAATGGGGGGTGGGAGGGGTTAGCGTTAGGGTTAGGGTTAGGTTTAGGGTTAGGGTTAAGGAGGGGGGCAAGAATGGAAGAAGGAAGAACTGTATAGAGGGAAAAGAGGGGTGGGAGGGGTGGGGTGAAGAAAAAAATAACAGAATGAATCAAACAACATTGCCCTATGTAAATTTCTGATTACACAAATGGCATGCCTTGACTCCATGTACAAAAAAGAAACAACATGTATCGCATTTGTTTACAATAAAAAAAGATGAAAGATCACAAAAATAAATAAATGTAAACCAAAATAGTGTCAAATAAAAACAATAGCAATGACAAATAAAAGGAAAGAAAATACATCTGAAAACTACTAACTGCTTACTATAAAAAAATTATTTAACTTATTAAAAATGAAATTGCAATATAATAAAACAGTTTTAATTTGCTGTTTTAGCATGCACTGGTAATAGTCTGCAAGATCTAATTTCTCATTTCTAGCATTGTTTACCAACTGATTAGTTGGTCGTACATTTGTAATTATCCTGTCATTAAATAATGATACAAGCAGCATCTTTGTGGAGAGAATTCAACTAGAGAGACTGACTTTAGGTATTAGTTTCCTGGTTTCCTCATTTTAATTTCAATAGTAAAGGCTTTAGAAACTTAGGTTTTTATTGCAGTGTTTTAAATAAAGAAACTCTACTTTCTAGGTCTTCTATTAAACCACTGAGTAACATGCAAACCCATTCATCCTAGCTTCAATCTTACCTTGCAGGGTTTTTCCCCATAATTCTCACTGGTAAGATTTTCTGGACTAACACGTGTCTCAGAATTATTCCTCTCTCTCTCATAGGTTATTTATATACCAACAGGCAGTGCATATAATTCCTCTTCACTGTGACCTGCTGGTCCTTCATAGGCACAGCAGTTATTTCACAGCTCTGGAAAACTCCTGAGGCACAGAGATGATGGTACTAACAGTTGGAAGTTGAAGTTTCCTACTGCCTGGCTTTGCTCCCCTTTAAAGGTGCTTATGAACAGTAAGTTGATAGACTATTGCCTAGGTTTACATTCCAGTCAGAGAAACAGGGCTAAAGAACTAAAAGAGGAAGAATGAGGTGATTTCTTATTGTGATAAATAATACAAAAGATAAAGAGTTGATAAACAGTAACTGGGGTTGGGGGGAATCCCTGAGGCATAATTGCTAGGGAAGGGATGAGAGTAACATTAGAGCTTGGAGGGTAAGGAACCGGCAGGGTGGAAGAGTAACCAGAAGGGGTTGTAACCCTAAAGACCTTGAAATAAGGTAGACGTGGACTGTGTCATGAACAGGAACCTAGTGTGACTGGAGCTCAGTCAGTGAAGGGGAAATGGGTTTGGATTTAGGACCCAGAGAAGGCATTTCCCAAATCATATAAGGTTTACAGGCCACAGAGGCAAAAGATTTGGGATCTATGTTTCTGTATCACGGAAACCTACTGATGGGTCTAACACCACAAATTTCAAATTGTGGAAAGTAGATTGGGTAGAGCATGAGTGAAATCAAGTAAACCAGGTGGGCTATGTAGTAATCAAAGATAGGAATGACAGTCTTTACACTAGAAACAGCAGGGACACAGGATAAAGCAAAATGGACAGGTTTGACATACATTTTGGGGTAAAAGAGGACTTGCTAATGTAGGGGATGAGAAAAAAGTAACTATCAATGATGACCCAATAGAATTTTGGCCTGAGCTACTGAGTACTTGGTTTTCTCATTTAGAAGCATTTGGGAAGAGGTGTGAAATCAAGAAGTGTTTTGGACATGTTAACTTTGTGATTCTCTGATAGGGAAGTAGAAATGTGAAGGACACAGTTCTGTATGATTCTAGAAATAAATCTAAGAGATGAGACATTGGCAAACAATCATTTTTGCCATTTTAGACCACATTTTGGGTTAAAGTTTAGTTGGTTTTGATCCCCACTGTTCAACCATTTCACATTTTCGGGTTTCTATTTACATTCTTCCTTACACTTAAATCACTAAGAGACTCAGCTTTGCATTTAATTGGATCAAATACCCATGTGTGCGCTTCAAAAGAAAAGAAAATCTGAAATTCTGGTTATCATTTTTGCTTTCCAATGAATGCAAATGATTTGAGTAATTCTTAAAATCATTTTCAAAGTGGGCTGGGGTTGTAGCTCAGTGGTAGAGTGCTTGCCTAGCATGTGTGAGGCACTAGGCTCAGCATCACATAAAAATAAATTTAAAAAAGCAACTGTGTCCACCTACAACTAAAGAATACATTGAAGGATAAAAACACTGAAGAAAAAAAAGAAAGGTATTAAAAGATGGACAGAACTCCCATGATCATGGACCAGCAAAATCAGGTATAAAACTAAAGGAAAGAAAGTCAGCATACAAAAGAGATACCTGCATATCTATCTTTATTGTGGTGATATTCACTGTAGCCAAGTTACAGAATCAGCCTACATGTCTGTCAACACATGAATTAGTGAAGAAATTATGTATATATACACAATGTTAATTGCAGGAAAATTAACGGAACTGAAGGTAATCATGTTAGCAAAGTAAGTCAGTGAAGAAACCAAATGTAGCATGTTTTCTTTCATGTATGGTGACTAAAAGGGAAAAAAAAAAAACACCTGAAAGTGCAAGAGGGACTATTAGCTTAGGGGACCAAACAGAAGGCAAGAGAAGGTTGAGTGGAGGGTGTATACAATTAAAACACAATATATATGTGCACAGAAATGTCACAGGGAAAACCACTACTTTGAACATTATCATGAGTTAATGTTCATGATGATGATGATGATGATGATAATGATAATAATAAACAAATCTCTGTGTATTTAAGGAATATAAAGTGGGAGAAAAAAGACCCACATGTTTCCATGCCTCCTTTTACTACTATCTCTTTTCATATCCTTCCTTTTCATATAAATGGCAGCTCTTCAGGGCAATGAACATTTCTTGTTTTCTTTGTAACATCACAAGAAAACAAGATGTATAAAACAGGGACCAGGGACCATGAAAAGTCACAAGAAAATAGACTATGGAGCTTGGAGATATAACAAAATTGGTGTAAGAGGAAAGAGATTATACCCAATTTCAAGGGTCAGTGAAATTTTCATGTAAAGCAAGTGGCATGAATTGGGCCAACGACCCAGATTTCAGTGTCAAAAGAGGACTTCTACTTTGCAAGAAAGTGCGGCACTGGGCACAAGCTGAGGACTGAAATACACCTCTATCTGGGAAGCAGAAATGACTTGAGAAAAAACCTGTATGGATGTCATGGTGATGTTACAAAGAAAACAAGAAATGTTCATTGCCCTGAAGAGCTGCCATTTATATGAAAAAGAAGGATATGAAAAGAGATAGTAGTAAAAGGAGGCATGGAAACATGTGGGTCATTCAAGGCGATAAAAAAAAAAATGAAAGTGAACAATTCGATGGTTATTGGTGTGTTTATTAATATATGTGACCATTCAAGTCAATTGAATAATGTGTACTTTTCGCTGCTCCCCACCCTCCACACATTGCATGTCTCCAGATTTAAATAAAGAGTGATCCAGGGCTGCATGCTGGTGCACGCCTGTGATCCCAGCAGTGTGGGAGGCTGAGGCAGTAGGATGTCGAGTTCAAAGCCAGCCGCAGAAAATTATCAAGACCTTAAGCAACTCAGTGAGACCCTGTCTCTAAGTCAAATTCAAAAAAGAACTGGGGATGTCGTTCTCTGGTCTCTATAAATTATCCTATTGTGATTTTCATATGTATGGGATCATTCATATGAAGACTCACGACTGGCTTCTTTCATTTCTCAGAATGTTTTTAAGGTTCATCCATGTGTTCATTCCTTCCTAAGGATGAATAATATTCTGCATGTAGACAGGCCACCTTGTTTACCCATTCTCCAGTGATGGCAGGTTCCACAATTTAGCTACTGTAAAAGATGTTGCTATGAATTTCATGTACAAGTTTTTGACTGAGTAAGTATTTTGTAATTTTCAGAGTATAATTTATTTTTTAAATTTGATTCTTAAGTACTTTCTTCTTTTTGATGAATGGAACTGCCCTCTTCATTTCAATTTGAAATTGTTTAATGCAAGTTTACAAATGTACAACTGATATATATATTGATCTTCTAGGCAGGAGTGTTACTGCATTTGATCCTTTTTTTTTTTTTTTCCTTTAGCGATGGGGATTGAACCCATGACCTTGTGCATGAGAGGCAAGCACTCTATAAACTGACCTATATATACCCAGCCCTGATCCTAAGTTTTTGGAGGTTTGTTTTGTTTTGTTTGGTTTGGTTTGGTTTGGTGTTGATTCTTTAAAATGTTTTACATAGGAGGATTTTTGCACCCTTTTCTTATAAGATATACTTGGACTGGTCCTGGTATCTAGGTAGCACTGACCTATAAAATAAGCAGAGAGCTTGGCTGTATTCATCAATTGCAGCAGAGAGACACTGGGTGACTCACAGCTGAGAGCAGTTCTCCTGAACCTGCTTAGGTTCTAAATGCAGAGGCCTGGCAATTCAAAGGGACCGAGTTACAAAAAATGATCTTCACAATTTGAGCAGAAAAGCAAAAAAAAATGTACCTTTGCCCAGGCAAAGCCAATTTCACAGGAAACTACCAGTGACATTATTCCAAGAAACTCTTCTATATGCCAAATAAATAAATACTAAATAAATAAATAAATAAGAAACACTGTGTCTGAAGCTACTTCAAGTTTTGAAAACTGTGCCAAATTCCCATATGTACAAAGAAGACTCACTGAAAAACACCAGAGAAGAGGAATATTGTCACACGATTCCAATAGGAATAAAAAATAATTTGCAATTTGTTCAGTGCTCTAAAGTCAGACCCCCTGCACAAGTACATGATTGCAGGAAAAGGGACAAAGTGATGACAACACTAGAGATGAGAGTTAGTAGAGTTCAAAAATGAAAGAAAAATGAGCAAAACCACTTTAGAAAGAAGAATCAACTACAAAAAGCACAAAATACAACTAATACTACAGAAATTATAGTGTGGAAAAAGAGAATATGGAACATAGTGAATAGAACAAACTGGAAAAAACTGATGGAAATTATTGGAAGAAAAAAGGAAAGTGAGAGGTGATCCAATACACAAAAAGCAGAGTCCCTAAAGCTGAAATCCAACTTCAGATAAAATATCTAAAACTGTTTTTAACATCTAAGAATGAGTCCTAGCAATAAAACATAAATAATGATAATGAAAAGACAACATATTGTAGGAAGAAATCATCCCAATCATCAGGACCAAAAGACTGCCTAATAAACCTCAGACTAAAATCCATGAAGAATCAAGGTAAAAACACCCAATCACCTTCATGAAAAAGGAAATTCAGTTGCCAGTAAGTTTCTGCACTGCTAAATTCAGTATCCCAAATAGTGAGGTAACTCTTCTAACATAAAGACACATATACGTCAAGAGTAAAAACCATAGGGGGAAAAGTATAAACAATAATTGAGATTTTTAAAGGTGATTTGTTTGCAAGAAGAGAGTGCAAGTATAAGCCAGGGACTAGGAGTATCTGCATACACATAGTTGACAAAGGACTCACATTCAGATTACAGAAAGAACTCCTAAAAACCAACAATAAAAAGACAGACAAGCTCAAAAGAAAAAAAAAAACCAGGCTAAAAATATCAAAGATGTCTAAATGGTCATTTAGACATCAAAACAAAGACACTCAACTTCACTGGTCATCAGTCAGGAAAACCACATGGCCTTACCACTACATACCCACCACTTCTTACAGTCTGACAAAACCATGTATTAAGAAGAAGGTGGAGCAACTGGAACTTGCAGAAACGTGTGCTGAGTTTCAAAACTGCCTCAGCCATTGCAGAAAACCCACAGTAACTGCTTCTGTGGACTCACATACTGGGTGACCCACCAGCTGCTCTCCTGGGAATAAACCCAAGAGAAACGCACCCATATGAACACAAAGGGACAAGGGCAAGAAGGCTCGAAGCATCACTACTCATGAGAGCACACAGAAGGACTGGACACAATCAAGTGGTATATTCATGCACTGGAACACTATTTAATACAAATCAACTTTCTTTATTTTTCTTTTTCCTTTGCTTTCTTTTTTTCTTTTTTCTTTTTCTGTCTTTCTTCTCTTTTTTCTGGTACAGGGGATTGAACTCAGGAGCACTCAACCACTGAGCCATATTTCCAGGCCTCTTTTGTATTTTTTTAGAGACAGAGTCTCACTGATTTGCTTAGGGCCTTGCCATTTTGCAGGCTGACTTTGAACTTGAGGTCCTCCTATCTCAGCCTTCTAAGCCACTGGGAATACAGGCATATGTCCCTACATCTGGCCAAATGAACTTTCTACATACACAATGTGGATAGCTCTCACAAACATGATGTTGCACAAAAGAACCAGCACAACATGGTACACACCCTGCCTGATTCCATCTACACAGCAGTTCAAAGAAACAAAACTCATGTAGGGTGGTTACTGTGGGGGAGCTGCTGGTTGAACAAAAGTTCCACAGGAGCTTCTAGGTTGCAGGTATGGCTGGACCTGGGTACTTACACGGTTGCTCCCCTGTGGTCCTTCACTTAAGTCATACAACTCTGATGGCACTGGTTGCTTGATTGCATTATCGTGGACAGACTTCCCTGCACGTGGGATAAACTCTAATAAAATTTACCTGGGGAGGAATATATACAAGGCAAATAAACAAAAGAAAGCAGGGGTCATGACCTTGAACATGCTCAACACCATAACCTACAGTTCACAATGAACATGTAGCAATAATGAGCAGATGCCTATTAACAAACCTGCAGCTTTCCCACCAGAGCTGTGGTAGAGACTTTGCCTGGCCTGTAGGAGGCTCTAGGTTAGGCACAGATACCCAACAGCACAGAAACAAACAAACAACAAAAACAAATCAAAAAAGCTGCAACTTGGGCTGCGGCTGTAGCTCAGTGGCAGAGCACTTGCCTCACATGTGTGAGGCACTGGGTTCCATCCTTAGCACCACCTAAATTTTTTTTTTTTTAAAAAGCCATTCTGTTCATCTACAACTGAAGAAAAAAATAAATAAAAATAAATAAAAAACTGCAACTCTACTAAAGCAGTAGTTACAGGTCATGTAAGAAAAATTCAGGCTCCAGATGCAAGTTAGTAAAATTAAAGAATGAAAGAAAAACAGGCCAAAAAAAAATAAAGCAGAGGCCTATACTCCCAGTGATTGTGGAGGCTGAGGCAGGAGGATTGCAAGTTTGCTGCTAGCCTGGGCAACTTAGTAAGAATCTTCCTGAAAAAAAAAAAAAAGAAAGAATCCCGTGGGACACTTCCAGGGCCATTCTCCTGGTTTTCTAAATTGATAGTATGGTGGGAAACCATGGAGGAAAATCACTTAGAGCTATTTGGGGGCGATGGATGGTGGTTTCACTCTAGGTGGATGGAGTCCTGTCAAGCAGAAGCCATACAGACATTCTTGGGAGTCATGGAGAAGGGCTGCCTGAATAAGCAGAAGGCAAGCAGCCTCAGAAGGACACCCTGAAGCGGTGGGAACAATGGTGTGGCCAGTGTGGGAAAAGCTGCTGCAGCGTCCAGAGGAGCGTTAGGCTGAGAGCAGCAGTGCAGGTGGGGGTGGGGCGGCCTTCCTCTGACCACCCTGCTTGGCCCCCAGTCCTCCCTCCGTCACGCGTTCCAGCCCCACGTCACAGGGGCTCAACTCAACGGTGCACACTTTGTCTCCAAGGAGCTGGTGTGTTGGCCAAGCTCCTCTGGTCGACGAACTAGTTTCAGATCCAAGTACACCAGGTGCCCAGAATGGGCACCTGCTCTAGCAAACGGGGGCGCGGGCCTCGCCGCCTGGCGTGGGCCCATCAGGCGCCCATCCGCCTCTGCCTCGAAGCTCCCTCTTGTCACAGGGAGCACCCTGCAGCTCCTGCCTCTGCTGTCCCGACTGCCTGCAGGAACGTCCAGCAAGACCCCGGACGTTGGGCGCCTCCCACAGCTGGCCGCATAAGAGGCCCTGTCCTGCAGGCAGTGGGCGCCACCATGGGGATCCTGCCGCCGCTGTCCTGGGGGGCCTCTGGCCCCAAACCAGCGCTAACATCTCGGTCCGTGCGGATCTTGGGCCCCTTCACGACCCTAAGGATCCCTCCTCCAGCTCGGAGCAGACCTGTCCTCCCGCCTTCACTTGGTCAGCCAGTCCACCAGGCTGAGGAGCCCATGACAGCGGCTCCGGGCCCTGGAGCTCCTTCGGAAGAAGTAGAGCCCAGGGCCCAGGAACATCTGGAAGAAGGCGTGGAGGAGGAGCAGGAGGAGGAGGAGGGGGACGTGGAGGAGGAGGAGGAGGGGGACGTGCAGGATGATGAGGAGCACAAGGAGGAGGAGCCGGAGGAGGAGGAGCCAGAGGAGGAAGAGGAGGACGAGGAGAAGGAGGTTGACGAGGACGAGGAGGATGAGGAGGACGAGGAGGACGAGGAGGACGAGGAGGAGGAGGAGGAGAAGGAGGAGGAGGAGGAGGTCGTCGTCCAGGGTGAGAGTGGTGATCCACGAGGGAGGCCTGAGGAGCTGGATACGGGGCCCCTGAGCCAAGGGGCAGCAACAGCAGCAAAGTCTGCGGAGGCTGAGGGAAATCTCAGTGCCCTGGAGCCCAGCCCTGGGCCCCTGGAGACCAACAGCAATCCAGACAGCGCCCAGGTGTCTCCACAGCACTCGTCTGGTGGGAGCCCTGCCACCTGCTGCTCCCAGCGCCCTGCTCAGGGCGTCCTGGTTACAGCCGAGACCCAGGCAGCAGTGCGGCCCGAGCCACACCAGGGCTGCTGCTCACTGCCAGAGGAAGGGAGCAAGGGGAGGCGACATGAACACCATGGGACAATCTCTCCAGGCCCTCGGGCCTCCATCAAGGGGCTTCAGAGCGAAACATCTTCCTGGGCTCCACCCCATTGCTCTCCCTCACAAGGGGCTGCTACCTGGAGGCCCAGGAAGAGAAAATTGCCCATGGTGACGGCCCTGCCACACTTGGTGCCCTGGCCTGAGGAAGAGCTGCCCCCACCTGCCAAGCGGCCACATCTGTGCTTCCAGGAGGACTCAGGCAGCCTGAGGAGGGAGGTTCAGGCGGCAAGGAGGAAAAAGGGGGAGGATGCACAGGCCTTGGCGGGTAGAAGGGGAGCTCTGAGGGGCCCCCGCACCAGTCAGTCGCTCCACTCTTTCTTCCCACCTGCAGCCCCTGCCCGCAAGGCACACTCAGTCAGCCCACCCAGTCACCCCTCCCAGATGCCCCATATTCTTTCCAGCCACCAGATCCAATTCCAGCTTGCTGGACCCCTGAGCCCATCTGTCCCTCTACCTTCCCCCGTGCCAAAGAAAGGTGAAGGGGAAAGCCCCAGTTCAATTCCTCTGCCTCTTCCCACTCACTCTCCTCCTGCTTGGAGCAAAGTGGGAAGCAATGTGGGAGTTGACCCCAATGACTTTCACCAACCTACACACCTGCCAAGACCTGTGGCACCTCCCAATTCCCACCTCCCCACACCTCTTATACAGGTCCCTTTCCCCTCCAACCCTACCCGCTGCAGATCCATCTCCCCCATCCCCATGTGTATTGATTCTCCTCCTCCCACTCCTCCTCCCCCTCCTCCTCCCCCTCCTCCTCCTGCTCCTCAGCCTCACCCTCTTCCTCCCACTCCTCCTGGCCCTCTTCCTCCTCCACCTCTTCTTCCTCCTCACCTTACTCCTTCTCTTCCTCCTCCTCCTGCTCTACATCCTCCTACCTGCTGCAGATCCATCTCCCCCATCCCCATGTGTATTGATTCCCCCTCTCCTCCTCCTCTTCCTCCTCCCCCTCCTCCTGCCCCTCTTCCTCCTCCTCCTCCTCCCCCTCCTCCACACCCACCTCCTCCTCCTCCTCTCTCTCCTCCTCCTCCTCCATTTCATCCACCTCTTCCTTCTCTTTATCCTCCTCCTCCTCCTGCTCTTCCTCCTCCTAATGCCCCTTCTCATTTGGCTGCTCTTGTTCCTCCTCCTTTTACTCCTCTTCCTCCTCCTCCTCTCCCTCCTCCTCCTCTTCATCCTCCTCTGCCTCCTCTTCTTTATCCTGCTCCTCCTGCTCTTCCTCCTCCTAATGCCCCTTCTCCTTGGGCTGCTGCTCCTGCTCCTCCTGCTGCTCCTCTTCCTCCTCCTACTCAACCTCCTCCTCCTCTTTATCCTCCTCTGCCTCCTCCTCTTTATCCTGCTCCTCCTGCTCTTCCTCCTCCTAATGCCCCTTCTCCTTGGGCTGCTCCTCCTGCTCCTCCTGCTGCTCCTCTTCCTCCTCCTACTCAACCTCCTCCTCCTCTTTATCCTCCTCTGCCTCCTCCTCTTTATCCTGATCCTCCTGCTGTTCCTCCTCCTAATGCCCCTTCTCCTTGGGCTGCTCCTCCTGCTCCTGCTGCTGCTCCTCTTCCTCCTCCTCCCCATTCCTTCCCAAGCCCTACTCTCCTCCCTTGCACCTGCAACCTCCATTGCCAGGGCCACAATGGACCTGCTACCAGTATCTCTGCCACCAGCATAGCCAAGTCATCGGCTCCCCTTGCTGGCCATGCAAATGTGCAGCCTGAGGACATTGACATGGACACTACCCCCGCTTCGTGGGCAGTGATTTTTTCATCTGCTGCTTCCTGGGGCAGCTCCTGCCCTCACCCCAAGGGCCATGGCCGGAGGAAGAACAGGCAGCAAGCTCAGGCAGCTGTCTCCACTGGAACCCTGGTGCCTCAGGTCACCCACCCCAACTCCAATCTCTACCCTGCTGTTGTGCTACAACCTACCCCTCAGCCTGTATCCACGAACCCTCAGCAGAACAGAGCCTCTGCCAACGCCCCCAGGCTTCTCGTGCTGCCACTTGGTAACCATTCACTGGCCTCCACCCCGGCACACAGGGCCTCTGCCCCTTCAGCCTCCAAGGCCTCCAGCGAAGAACCCATGGACAAAACCCCTCCTTCGTGGGCGATCCTCTTCTAGTCACCTCCTGCATGCCAAGCTCTCATCCTCACTCCATTTGGTAAGCATGGCACACGTTGACAGCTAGTTCTAGATCGGAGGCCTGGTGGCACATGTTGGATGTTCTGATTGCTCCCAGCATGACTCTGGAGCTGAAATGAGCTTTGCCAATCTGGGCTTTTGACATAATAGCTGGACATAGAATCACCAAGGTAGCATCGTCCATGCACACACACCCGCACACACAAACACCCACCACACACACACACACACACACACACACACACACACACAGGAATGCCACAGTCTTTGACTCTAAATTGCAGAATTATGCAAACTTGAAATTTTTCTAAGACTCTCAAGAGACTAAAGAGATGTGACAAGTGTAGGAATTTGGTGACCCTGGACTTAAACCAAGTATGGAGGATGCAAAATATTTTCCAGGATTTTCTTAGGACAAGTAACAAACCTGGGCTAGACATTGAAGGAAGGTATCTATGTTAGTTTCCTGAATTTAGAAATGTTCCAGAGTTAGGAGAGAGAATGTGTTTCCTGGACAAGTCACAGCACAGTAAAGGCATTAAAGGGTTCAGGGGTATGAGACACAAATACTCTTCTCAAAATGTTCAGAAAAATGGAATTAGGGAAAGAGACAATGATAATGGATATGTGAGAAAATGTGAAAAGTTTGTGACTCATCCTAGCAACTCAAAATAATTCTCATGAAGAGGCACTCGATCAATTTTGTCCAGGCAGCAATGAAGTTATGTAAGTCCTCAAGAGTCTGACAGCACCCTGACTTTGACCATGACACAGTGCCATGAGGTGTGGCCTCATGAGATCCCTGAGGTGCCCACTTAGATGTCCCACACACTATGCCTTGTTTGACTTCACATTTTAATTTCAGAGACTTGGAGTAGAGCAGCTTTGCTTTGCTCAAAAAGATGACCTTGAGTCTGAATTGGAGTAAGGTATTTGTATCATGTGGGAGACGAGAAGTCACACTGGGTCCGGCCTAGGGACCCCACGTGGGGATATTTGTCAGGAAACATACCAGGTGTCCTTAGGGAGGTAAGCAGAAGAGGCTTCAGCCCATCACATGTGAGCAGGGCATTGCAGCATCCAGTAAATAAGGGCCCTGCACTGTTCTGTCATTTACATCCACACAGCGACACTTTTCATTTTACACAGGAATACTCAACTATGACTGATCGACTATTCTTCCAACAGGAATATCCAGTTTTCCTTTCTCAAGAGAATGCATACCAATTTTAGCATAAAAATCACTCTTTTGCCAAGAGTCCTTGTATTCCTTTGAGCCTTTATAGTGTGTCTTATGCTCTGTGCAAATCATCACATCATTTTCTGCAAGTTTCACAATTCTCTGAACCACATATTATGAGCCCCATTTTAGGATTGTAAAATGAGCTGAATGGAGGCTGAATTCCTTTTGTAAGACACCCAGTGATAAGAGTGAGCAGAGGTGATTGCATAGGATTTTAAATCTCATTCTAGTCCATAATGATGAACCTGTATACTAAACAGACTCTACAACATGGACTTGGTGAGCAGAAACTTACAACCTGCTTTACTAAGAGTCCATTATAGGAAACATCACTAATTAGGTACCATCCATGTGGTGATCCCATGAGCCAACTGTATTATAGTACTGTGACCATAAAATAAGTAGTTGGAATAAATCAACCAATCCATTGAGAGGAAAAAATGCAAAGCAGGGATATTTTCACAGGTTATTGAAAATTACTCAGGTAAGAAAAATTTAAAAGAAAATATTCTTTAGTAATCCATTTTGAAGATTTAAAACTCTTGGCAGTGTGCATGCTTCTTAAGACCTTAAAGGGAAATTCATTTCCAAATTGGGATCAATTTTAAAATGCAAGCTTTAAGTCCTGTTTGCACTTAGCAATGCCAAAATATTAAAGTTTTCTTTCCAAATACAACAATTTTGATGAGGAAAAAGTTTTAACTTCTTGTTCTTAATGTTAGTCAGATCCTAGCTTCATTTGGGGTCAGAAATTTCAAATTAGTTGGTTGCATCTTAAAGCCTGCCCCTGTCCCTTCCTTTCCTGATTGCATTTTAAGCAGTAACACTGTCCCTTCATTTCAGGGATGTTCGATTTCTCTAAATTGTTGAAAAATATCAAGTTTCATTCATGGAGTTTGGAAAGGCCTGAAAGAACATTACTTTAACTACATGCTGACCCTGGTTTCTGTTTCACTCATCCTATCCATGAAGGTTCTTCACACAGCTAACTGTTGTTGCTTAGGCTCCGCCTGGTTGAACCTCTGTTGATGCTTGCCCTCAACGAGTTTAGACTTAAGCGTGAGATACACAGGAGTGGCTAACTCTGAGTGAGGGCAAGATGAAAGCACCCAACAGACCTGACAAGGAACCAAATGTACTGTTCCTGGAAGTGTCTTTGTGACTCTAAAGGAGTTTTGTTTTGTGTTTTTTCCCCTTCTCATTAGGTGGCCCCATTTCCTGTGCCTTGGGAGTGAGTTTATCATCTAGACTGCAAATAACTGAGACTTCTCCAAGGGAACTCAGGGCTCAACGTGGCAACATGCTCCCTATGGAGATCATCCAAGTGGCTGACTGCTGAAAAGACAATTTGTCTCTCTCTGAGTCAACGACTAAACACAATGGGAAATTCTGGGTTTCCAGAGAACTGCTTTTGCACCATACTTGCATGGAAGGTTTCTTTGAGACTGAGATGAACACAAAGGAAACCAGAGCAGACATCAAATGGAAGACAGATACTTCAGGACAGTTACCCCAGCACTGTCTTCAAGAGCTCGAATATTGACTTTTGAGTTACATGAGCTAATTCTTTTACTTTAAAAATTTCCCTTTTATTAATAACATAACTCCAGGTTACTATAGCATATTTTCTTTAAGTTTTTTGACATTTTGATTGTGTTAATATAACCCTTAATTAAAAATATAAATACATGTATTGTTGTAAAAAAAAAAAAACTCATTTCCTCATTATTCCCATAGTTGATAGTTTTATTAAATAGTTTGTTTTATTTTATATTTGATTTTTATTCTTAAAAAATCTGTTAAAAACTTTAAAGAAGCACACATGAGCCAATAAATATTTCTTTTCTTTTCCCTCATTTGTTTGCTTTACTGAATCCTAAATTACCTCTAACATCAACATGATCCCGGAATGGATTTGGATTGGAGGGTTAACCTTTTTCCATGTCTCATCTATGAATTTTGTCCATTTGAAGGGTAGAGGAAAGGAGAATTACCTTTAACTGGGAACACATCCAAGGTGTCATGAAGAAAGCTGAGCTTGTACTGTGCTTGGGTATCCAAACCTGTGAAGGAATAAGGACTTCCCAGAGGAGGAAAGAGAAGAGAGACAAATGTGATAGAATCTGGGGCATCCCTATAGCCCAGTGGGACAGAAATACAACATACAGGGAGTGTGGAGAAGAAGCTGAGGGTGGTTTCAGAGGGACTGTTGGAAGAGGTCAAAGGTTTACCAGCTGGCCTAGAGAAGTATTCTGCAAGGAAAGTTCAATCATCAAAGATTTTGTAAGAAAAAAGTCCAGATTGCTCATTTAGTTCTTAGATAATCCTGTTAATCCTGTTAATTAAAGAAATTAATTAGGAAAGATGGGGATCAAAAGTAATGTAGAATCTTCTTGTAGGTCTGGTGAGAAGTGTTCCCAATGTAAATACAGTAAGAGCTTCGGAGAAGGGAGAAAGCTCTGACACCCACCTTGGAAATCAGGATAGGTTCCTCGTTCCACCTGTTTGAACATTAACACCTGAGTAATGTTGAGGCAAGCTGTTGTAGTCACCCTTTTCCCTGCTGTGATTAAAAGTTCCTACAAGAACATTTTAGAGGAGGAAAAGTTTATTTAGGGGCTCCCAGGTTCAGAGGTCTAGTCTCTAGACAGCTGCTTCCATGTCCCAGGGCTGCAGGTGAGGCAGATCATCATGGCACAAGAGTATGGCAGAGGAAAGCAGCTCACATGATGACCAGGAAGCAGACACTCCTTTCTCCAGATACCAAATATATACCCAAGGCACACCCCCAATGACCCCCCTCCTCCATCAGACCCTGCCCACTCTCAGTTAGCTCTGGCCAGGGATTCACTGCTTTGGTTAAGGCTCTTATCACCCCATCACGTCTGCTGTGAACATTCTTTTGTTGTCTCACACATGCTTTTGGGGAATACCTCATATCCAAACCATAACACAAGCATAGAAAACAACTTTTTTTTTTTTTTAAAGTAAAGAGAACAGAGGCGGCAGACGTATCCAGAGGAAAATAGGAGACCACAGCTGGGTGCCCATGCAGGTGGTGTGTCTTAAATTTTATAGATCCCAGGTTTCCTCTCCTTCCCAACTTCCTTTTCTTCCCTGTGTACAGGATAATGTCAGGAATTAGCAGCCCGGGGTGTGATCATTTGTGTTGGAAAGTGCAGATCGGGGAGGTGTGAGCAAGTGGTTCAGTGGGAATTGCAACTGGAGTGGCCCATTTCTTATCCTTTTATAACCCTCCTCATCTTTCCCACCTGGTCATTTACTCTCTGTCTTTTTTTCCTGTCTCATTCCCCCTCTGAGTAAGGGCGCCCTTAGTGCTGAAAGGTGAAATGGGCGAGGACTGCTCTGGCTGCTTCAGGCTGAGATGGGGTGACATGGGACAAGCACTTTGGTTTCCCTTTTAGAAATGTTGTGGGTGTGTTGATGGGTCTGAGGGATGAATCTAGTTTGGAGAAAACAGGTTGTAAAGTCACCTGGGGGGAGGGTGCTGTACAAGAGAATAAAGAAAACATGAGTTCTGGAATGAGGTTAATACAACAATAAATGTCCCAGCATCTGAACATGTCAGTAAACATCACGAAGATCATGACGACGATGATGATGATGATGGTGGTGGTGATGATGATGATCGTAATGATGATGATGATGATGATGATGATGATGGTGATGATGGTAGAGACCAGCATATTTTTCACCAGGAGATGCCGGATGACCAAGAGCTAAGAAGTTGTTACCATGACAAGGCCTGTGAGGACATTGCCTCTAGTGTGAATGTGAATCTTTAAGGATATTAGTTACATTGCCAGAGTTGTCAGGAAGGTAACCACAGCATTTAGTTTGTAAAATGTCACAGATGCTCCCATAAGTTGTAGTTAAGATATCTAATGCCACCTGAATTTTGTAAAATACCTTTTTATTGGCATAACCTCTGTGTTTACTAGAGATCCCTATATTTCTGGCTCTTAGGGTGGGTAATCATATTAGCAAAGACAGATCAAGCCTGCCTCTGTAGGAGGTTAGGAAATTTAGAGGTCTCAAGTTTCCTACTGTCATGTATATCTAAGAGGAACAAACAGATTTGAAAATGAAGTTTAGAAAAGGCTTATGTGACAAGTAGTGGAATGCAAATGGCAGCCTCTACCACAGGCAGTTTCCAATTTAATTCACCAAGGGATCTGAGTTTACTCTTATGTCAACCCCAGGTTCTCTTTCTATCTAGAAACTCAGTAGGTATATTGCACAACAGGTCTGAGTATCTGCTTTAGAAAAACAACTAGAAGAACACAGACAAAATGTACCAGTGGCAAGATTGCAAATGCAGAATCAACATGAATTCACGATCCTATCTTTGGGACACACATCTTGATAAACAATGATCTTTCCATAAATCCCTTGACCTTCAGGCCACTGTCTCAGATTTTACACCAATGTGCAATTTGGAAACTGCTTGTTGAAGGGAAAATTAATTGGATGTTGTACAGTGGTTCCAAGGCTAATTATAAACATGAATTTCCATGTGACCCTAAGGAACTCTGCTTTCTTGCAGCAACAGTTTCCTATTCATCCTAAGGGGACCTTAGGGCCTGTACTCAGTACAAGAGCATGTGTGCTCCCAGGAGCAGGAATGAGGTGCAAGTGGAAGGCAGCCTCCAGCAGCAGCTTCACACCAATTTCATGAAGGCCTCCTGCTGATTTAAGCATTGCTTCAACCCCAGGTTCACTCTCTGCCCAGGGGTTTCGTGGGCGTAGGACACAGCAGGGCTCACAGAGGTGAAGTGATGCAAGTAGAAAGGTTCCACAAACAGGATCAAATGAATTCTCAACTCTATTATTGGGAGTTATCTCTTGATAATACATAATTTTCCCTGTTTGATTCAGCTCTTTTGCCAATGTGACCAAAAGACCTGAAGAACAATCTGAGGAGGAACATTTTATTTGTGGGCTTATAAAACACAAGAGGTATCAGTCCATTCACAGTCAGCTCCATTCCTTGGGGACTGAGAGGAGGGAGAACATCATGGCAGATGTGGATGGTGGAGAAAAATGCCCCAGGACATGACGATCAGGAAGCAGGGAGACTGGGCTCAATTCCCAAAATAGACACCCCAAAGTCCCATTGACCTACCTCCTCCAACCACACCCTACCTGGCCTCAGCTCCCATTCAGTTCATCCCTACCAGGGTGTTAATTCACTGATCGGGTTAAGGACCTCATGACCCAATCATTTCACCTCTAAACCTTCTTGCATTGTCTCACACATGAGCTTTTGGGGGACAACTAACATCTAAGCCATAACACTCCCAAATCTTGCTTGTGACCTTCACCCCAAGGTCATACTTTTAAAGCCCATGTGCAATTTGGAAACTGCTTTTGTAGGAGATAGGAAATGATACAGAGTAAATCCTAAGATTCATGGGAAGGAAATGAGTTTTAAAATTCACAAATTCTCTGCAGTCTCAACAAAAGGGCCAGAAAGAAGTCAAACTTTTTAAGTGGTAATAAAAATTCAGGCAGGTGATGAGAGAAAATCTTTTCTTTAGTCATCTTCATCGGAGGAGATTGATCAAAAAGGATTGTCTGCATACCACTTCAAAAACAGCATGAGAAACTAAAGACCTAAAGCTGTGTTTCAGATAGTATGCTCATGAATTTTTACCACATGTGAGTCATTAGAATATAATTATAGAATAAACATATTACAAGAAAAAAGGACGGTGAGTGGTACACAGGATATAGTAGAGGATGCCATTACAAAATTAGGGACCAAGTCCACCAATGGAGTAATCTCATCATGTGACCTGTCTCACCATTTCACCCCTTCCATCTCTATGCAAACTGTTACACATGGTGCTTCCACAAGCCTTGGATAATCAGGAGACAAAGGCATACCCAGGCCATAAGTAGTCACAGAGAAATGTGAAGGAATGTGATGAACCCTTCTCATTCTTTTTTTGTCATTCTACATGTAAATACTGAACCTTGCTCATTTCTTCCACTTGCATAGCCAAATCACTTTTTGTCATATAATCCCACCCAGAGTGTTTTATTTATTCTTTATATCATAGTATTACTCATCCATTTGATAGAAAATGTGGCTGTTGTATGCTTTCAAAACCCTCCCAAGATCTTCTTTTTCCCTTCTAGACAAGGCCAAGGAAAGTATTTCATAAAATACCTACAAATCTGCAAGTAACATGCAAGACACTATGATGAACATCTTATATAATTCTAAGCTAAAATACAGGAAGGTTGGAAACAACAGAGCATCAGTTTGATACATGGAAAGCAATAGTCCAGAATCAGCACTATACGAGGAACTCCACAACACGGGGTATGTTGTATTTACATTGATGGAGTTAGTTATGGGTGATATTTCAGACAGAAAAATAATTTGAGAATTCTGTTGAAACAACATGAATCCAGCTTGAGTAGAAATAAAGCAGAAGTCTTAACTCTTTAGCGACTAATTTTTCATACACAACTAGGATTCAGTCAAAATGGCATTTGTTTGTGCTATAAATTTTTCTTGTGAACTTGGGAGTTTTACTTGGGACAGAATTTCTTAGGAGCTGAGCAAGGACTCAAGCAACAAGCAAACGAGTTGAAAGGCAGTTCAGTCACAAGGTATGAGCAGTGAACCACAGCAGAAAGATAACAGACCATGGTTTCAGATTAGTTTATTTACTGATACCATCTTTTGGTGTTCAAAGAATCAATGACCTTGGCAGAGCTTTTCTTCATTTATTCTATATGATGAATGAGGACAAAATATCTCTTCTCAGAGTTTCTTTTGAGGGAATAGGGAATCATACACTATTTCCAGGAAGTACCTGGCACAGAATAAGTGCTCAACAACTAGTAAGAAATTATCATCATCATTAGAGGAGTAAATGAAAAATCTAGGGACCTGGGACCTGGACAAACCAGCTGTCTCTCTGCACTGTCTTCCCCTGGTTGTCCTCCATCAGCTTTAACCTCTCTTGTGTCTCTTCCTCCTTACTGGTCAGAACTGTTTTCACTGTTTTATCCTGATTTCAAACCGCAGGCTATTGGGTCTTTTCTTACTATAGAATCGATTATGCAGATGTGTGGCTATTGGGTCTTTTCTTACTATAGAATCGATTATGCAGATGTGTGGCCATGTTCTTGTCATAGGAAAGCATAAAAGCTTTTTTAATATATCTTACTCTCTTTGTTAACTCTTCTAAACCAAAACAAAATTTAAAAATCAGATGAAAGATTGTCAGATGAAAGTATGAATTAATGAGTGCAGGAAAAACACAGCAAGGAAAGAGTAGGTAATATAGGAAGACCTCAAGAGGTCGAGGTCAAATAAAAAGCAAAAGCACAATTTGTTTTAGAGAATGAAGAAATTAACAAATACACAAATGAAAAAGGTAGAGAAAGGAGCTTACCCATACCATCCATAAAATAAGTACCACTAGAAAAATAGAAGGGCATTTTCCATTTTGTAACACAAGGGGATAATGAGAGCATAGAAATGGAGAGTCGTCTGGAATGAAGAGAAAGTTCTCTTGCAAAAGGCTGTGTGTGTGTTTTGCAGGCCTTCAGTAGAGATTTTTGGCCAGTGAAGTGATATTCCAGCTGGATATTCCAGGGGTGCTGCTGCCTCACCAGGCAGCTGAGCTATCATGTGTGACGATGGCTGGCTGGTGCCTCTTCAGCCCACGCTCACCTGAGTAAGATCCTCTTACTTCATCCTTCAAAACCATCCAGGGATCTTGACCTTTTCCTAATAAGAGCACATCTGGCTGATATATGCACAGCCCTGCCCAGAAGTCAAAATATTAAAACATGATCACATGAATAAAATTTCCATCTGGAACCTTGGTTGTTAAGGAAGAGAAACAGTGACAGGGCAAGAAAATGGCACACAAGATTCCTGAAGGATGGAGAAGTTGGGTCACCGAGGATGATGTGGGTTGTCAGTAAAACACAAACCAGGGTTGAGCTTGTGGCTCAGGGGCAGAGCACGAGCCTAGTACATGTGAGGCATTGAGTTCCAAACTCTGCACCACATAAAAATAAATAAATGAAATAAAATTATGTGTCCATCTATGACTCAAAGATTGTTTTAAAAAGAAATACCTCTAGATATTTAAAGACAATCCAAAAAAAGAGTAACAGAAAGCAGGAATTTCCAGGTTCAAATTGTGATTCTCACCCAGGGAGATGAGGTGGCTCTGGCTCTCCAGCACCAGGGCTGTACGAATCCCGCTGTCCCTGGTCCAGGCTCTCCCACTCCGGAGAGTAATCCACGGCCGCATCCTGAGCATCAGCAAGTGCTGAAGCACACATACATGTGAGGGATGAAATCTGAGGAGGCATTTTTGATGGAAAAGGTGCAAAAGGGCACTCCACGGATCTGGTCATCAGGGAACGAGAAATCTGAGCTGGCAGCCTGAGGGATGGGAGGAAATGTGTTAGTAAGTGTGACCGAAGCCGAGTGCTTTCAGGCTCTCCACACTCCTCGGCCTCAGTCACCACATCCTGTGACCTTCCTGTAACACAAGGCACTAGGATGGCAGCCCAGAGCATTTCACATCACAGCAGTCCTTTGTGAGGTCACTGAGAGGATGTGGCAGGCTACAGTGACTCCCTCCATGTTGGGAGAAATCCTCTTCCTGGCTGGCAGCAGTGAACATCTCAAGTGTGTAGGAAAACCTTAGCCCAATCCCGCCAATCAGGAAAACCTGTGGAGAGGCGCATTCCGCTCTGGCCACCTGGGAAAGTAAGCAACTGCCCCAAATGGACCTAGTGTAACCAAGGGAACCCGTATAGGAGCCTGGTGGTCAGATGCCCCTTGGCACATTATGATTGGGCAGAAGCCTATAAAATGTATATCTGTTCTCAAAACAAATGAGTGTGTAGGCTGCTCACCACAAGCTGCTTCCACCCAACTCCCGGAGTCTGGGTTCTTGACTCCATGCCCTTACCTGTGTCTGAGCTAGCCTGGCACAACTACACACTGGGTAATGCCATCCCCTTGAGGGTAAGTGAGACCCGTGCACTGCTTCTAACCAACGGAATATGGCAAAAGTTGTGGAATATCACTCTTGTTTTTATGTTGTTTCATAGCAAAGTTGACGAAGAGAACTCCAAGCAGCAAAGTCAGAGGCTCCAAGCAGCAAAGATCCTCCCTCTGTTTCTCTGTTCAATGCTTTGAAACATTCAAGAAACAAACTGCCATGAATTCTATAGCCACAAAGAAATTATTTAATGCCAACCATCTGAAAGTTGGAAGCAAATCCTTTCCTCCATGAGAACGGCTAACACCTTCACTTTGTAAGACTTTGGGGAGAGGACCCAGCAAACTGTCCCCAGAGACCAGGCCCTCTGCACTTGAAGAATCTGCCTCCTGTCTTTGGCACTGATGGATGCTGCCTCTTACCCTAGAGGCTACACACCACCAGGGAGGACAGAGGCAGGTCGAATACTGTGACCTCCACAACAGTACAGTTCTCCTTTCTCTTCCCACCCAGGCTCTACTCATCCTGCCATGGCCTAGTGGGATGTGGAATCCAGAACAACTGGTGAAATGTTCCTAGTGGAGATGTGGAGTATCCTGTGAACAGGAGACCTTGGAGCAGCTCAGGCCTACGGCCACCTCTCCAGCAATGAGCCTGTGGAACAAGGTGTTCTCCCAGCCTGCAGCCCTCAGCCAGTTGCTCTCCGAGGTCCTGTCCCTGATGGCTGTCAGTCTTCCTGGGTGAGGAGGTCCTGGAGATGCTGACTGAGGTAGAAGGAGGAACTTCTCCCTTCTTGTAATTTCTGGCTTAACTGAGCTAGTTCTTCAGACCAGGAAATAATATTTCCTAGGACAGGACAGAAGAAATTTTCAGAGTAGGAATGGTGTAATGATAGGTGATGAGGACTTTGAGAGATTTCTGTGAGAATATCACCCAAAGCCTTCCAAATGTAATTCTGGCTCATTTTTGGCTGAACTCTGACTTTTTCTTGTTACATTTTGCTTCCAGTGGCCCAGTGAAAACATGCTCCTGAGGCATGTATAGAACTCCAGAGGCCTTCTGACTCTTAATGTTAGGATGGGCTATGAAAAGCACAAACAAAAAGACTGCCCAGAGAAACTATGAAATAGTAAATGATTTGTGATAAATTGTTACATTGCAATAGAAAATCAATATACTTGTTAAGCCAGGTGTGGTGGCACAAGCCTATAATCCCAGTGACTCAGGAGGCTGAGGCTGGAGAATCTCAAGGTGAAAGCCAGTCCCAGCAAGTTAGTAAAGGCCCTAAGCAACTTACCAAGACCCTTTCAGAATAAAAAAATAAAAAGTGTTAGGGATGTTGCTCAGTGGTTAAATGTCCCTGGGTTCAATCTCTGATACCACAAAAATAATGTGTATATATATATATTTAATATACACATATATATACACACACACACACACACACACATATAAATATGTATATATGTTAATTTCATGTATCTATTTTTTAGTATGTAAAGCACATTTCTATGGACAAAACTATACAAAATGGTACACCCAGAAGTTTTCCCCTGTATCTTTTTTTTGAACAGAATACTTTTTTGTCCTTTATTTTTTAATACAGTGCTGAGTATCGAACCAATGCCTCACACATGCTAGGTAAGGGTTCTATCACTGAGCCATAACCCCAGCCCTGCAGGTTAAAATTTCAACTAAGGAAGGAAGTAGTAAAAGTTTGAAACTCATTGTGGCTAAGCAAAGCTCACAACTCGGTGTTCACTGCATATCTTCGTTCCTCTGGGACCCTTTGTTACCTAGAACCTCACCAAGATGGGCCCACAAACCCTCAATTCACACACCCTCCCTGGTCTACAGAACACAGTGCAAAGCAGACCTGACCAGCCAAAGACCTGGGTCAGTTGAAGGCCTCCAGAGCCGCCTACTCGGGGAAAAGCAGGAGGCGCTGGCAGGGGCCCTGTGGGCGCCACTCCCTGTGGGTGCCTCCCCCTGTGTGGAGCCTGCCCGACTCACACAGACACGTGCCCTTCTGAGGCCAAAGAGGGGATCTCGGCGGCCTGGAGCCTGTCCAGGAGCCACCTCCCCTCCTGACCTCAGAGGCCTCAGAGAGTGGGTGGCAGGGGAAGTGGTCCCCACAGCACACTTGCCAAGGGTCCACTGAGCTGCCTGAGTCCCAGGGACACGACTGAGGACAGGCAGAGCAGAACCCTGTCCTCGGAGACCAGGGCTTCTCTGACCGCTGCCTGCCGGCCACACTGGGCTAGAGACAGAGCCAGTAAGGCGAGGATCCCTGGGACACCAGTTCACTCCCTCCGTCACTGTTGCTGACCATCCTCTATGTGCCAGAGTCACTAGATGGTGCAGGAAACTAAAAGTAAGTGAGGCCTAAACAGCTGACCAGGGAAAGACTCAGTAGAAAAGTAAAACTCCGGGGACAGGCACAGGCCTGTGTTCCCAGTGCCTGGGAGGCTGAGGCAGGAGGGTCTCAAGTTCGAGGCCAGGTGGGCAGTGCAGCAAGACCCTCAGCAATATAGGGAGACCCTGTCTTAAAATAAAAGTTAGAAGGGGCTGGGGATGTGGCTCACGGTAAAGCACCCCGGGTGAAAAGGCCCAGCACCTCTGTGAACAACGCAGTATGTGCCACACTAGAAGGAAGCACAGGTACTTCAGAATGTGGGGGACAGACAGATGGAGCTGGGATGAGAGCTCAAGGAGACTGAGAAGCCGGTGCTGGGGATGAAGGTGGTCCAGGTTGCGGGGCCTCGAGGGAAGGGTTTGGGAGAGCCGATGGGCAGTGTGAGTGAAGCAGGGCTGAGCTAAGAACAGCCGCAGGGGCAGCACTGCAAGCTGCCAGCTCTGGAGAGCCTGCTGTGACCTGGTGATGCCACGGTTCCTCATTGAGCACCTACTGTATGCCAGGCGCTGAGGACACAGGAAAAAACAGTGAAAGCCCTGCCTCACGGAGCTGCTCTCTCCAGCAGTGGAGGCGGCCAGGAGCAGGGTTTCAAAGTATGAGACTCGGGTGTCAGAACACAAAGCGGGGGAACACACAGGAGAGGGGACAGCGGGCAGAGAGGGTCTCCCTGAGAAGGGGAATGAAGAGGGGAGAGGAGGCAGGTGGTGTGCCTACCAGGACAAGCCCATCCAGGCCCAGGGGAGTTGCAAAGCCCTGGGCAGAGGCAGGGCAATGGCAGAGCGGCCATGTCAGGGCCAGCTGAGGGGCAAGCTCCAGTGGCAGAGCCCGGTGCAGAGGACGGGCAGAGGCTGCTGCTATGTGAACAGAGGAGGCAGCCCGGCCCCCTCGGGAGGACGAATCTCGTTATCGGGTTGGGAGCAGATCTGGGGCAGGGGCAAGAGCAGGGAGCACCTGGGACACCAGCTCCTGGAGAAGAACCTCCAGCACCTCCTGTGTCCTCAGGAGGGAGAAAGGGGACTGTGGACAGGAGGGGCAGGAGGGGGAAGAAGGACAAATGGATGGTGAGAAAAGAAGTGAGAGGAAGGGTGAGGGAAGGAGGGAGGGGTAGGGGGGGGGGGAAGGAGGGAGGGAGGGAGAGAGGGAGGGAGGCAGTAGGGAGGAATGGAGTGTGTGAACTGGGATAACCACAGGGAACTTGAGGCCAGGGTGAGCTCACAGCTGGTAGCAGTGATGGCAGCTGCAGGGACACAGGGCACAGCTGGGCAGCCTAGGCATTACAGCTTGGACGTCAATAGGCCGACGTGGTCTCACTGGACTGGATCCAGGTGTGGGTTGCGGGTACCTCCTGGAGGCTCCAGGCCCATGGTCTCCTGTTTCCCAGCCCAGTGACTGCCCACATGGCTAGGCAGTGACCCTGCTGCCCACCCTCAGGTAAACCACTCCCTCTGCACCAACATTCACCTCCTCTGACTCTGCCCTCCCACACCCTAACCAGACCCTGAAGGCTACAGGGGACCCATGAACTGATCCTGGGTCAGTGCCCCTTCAAGATCCTTAGCTCAGTCCCCTCTGAAGTCCCCCTGTGCTGTGAGTGGTTCTCAGATCTGGGGATAGGTTGTGGATGTCTTTGGGGTAGTTACTCAGCTAACCCTGGGTGCCATGGCCAAGTCTTCCAAGTCTGTTACCAGGGTGGCCATCCCACTTTCCATGATGAAACTGGGCTCAGAGCGGGTGGTAATTTGCAGTGGTCGCACAGCTGGTACTCTTGTCCCACACCTGGAGAGCCCAGCGCCTCCGTGTGGCAACACAGGAAAGGCGCAGGCAGGCATCCACTCGTCCATCAAACCCAGACCAACCCGGCTCTCCAAAGGCCCTTCAGCTCTGAAACCATCGCGTTAGGAAGACACACCAACAGAGGAAGATGCACCCCTATGGTAGTCCCGGTCACCCCAAGAAACCAGAATGGAGTGCTTGTAGCTCTCAGAGGGTCCCCAGGGGCAGTTTCTTGACCTCGCCAACATCGCCTCAAACTGGGCTGGAGGCGGCGCTAGGGCAGGAACCCATCAGCCCTGCGGCGTCAGGTGAAGGAAGTGGCCGCCCTCCTGTAGGGCATCAGCCCAGCCTCGTTCAGTTTCAATTGTGGGACAGAAAACACTCCTTCCTGGGTCAGTCCTGTGGTGGCTGTTGCCTTAAGAGGAAAGGGGCAGCGTGGTCCTGGCAGGGTAACTGCAGCAATAGAGAAGCAATCTGTGTCCTTGTTGTGGAGACAGAAGCAGCGGGACCTGAGCCCAGGGCAGGGAGATGTCAGCACGCTGCCCTCCAGCTTGAGGTCCGTCTGCCTGGGGACCCGGGGACCACGTCCTTCCTGCTGGGCTCCTCGGGTGGGCATCAGGCTGCTGTCCTTCCCCTTCCTAGGGACAGCTCCAGGCAGGGTCAGCCCCACCTCTCCACCACCCGTGGCCCTGAAGCAGCTCCGTGTGAGCTGGGCACAGGGCCCTGATGGCCTCCAGGACAGCAAGGCCCCGTCCTCTCCCAGAGCTCCCCCTGCCGGCCAGGGACCATGGCACGGCACTTGGCCTGTCCCCAAAGCCAGGGCCGACCTTGGTTCCCAGCCCCATTGTGCTGCCCCTTCTTTGCCACAGATAAGCTTGAGGAATGAGCAAAGCCCATGGCTTCCGAGTGGGGAGCAAGTGTCCAGAAAGGACCTGGGGTCGAGACCAGAGGGAACAAGAGCTGAGGTTTGGGGTGCTCTCAGTTCTCTGGGCACCGGCCCAACAGCCCAGTTCTGCTGGGACTGTCCCATGCAGAATGACATCCTCCCGCTATTGGTTTGGCCCCTTCAAAAGGTTTTGCTTGGGAAGGTTGCGTGGTGGGCCTGAGGAAGCCCACTTCCCAGGAAGGGAAGGTGAGGTTGGGAGAGGCGGGTCAGTGGGTGGGTCACGTGCACACAGGACAGCTGGCATGCATGCCCTGCTGCTGGGACCAGGCCTGCGGCCCAACCTGGGGAGAGTTTCATGGAGAGAGGAGGCCCAGCCCAGCTGAGGACACCCCCGCAGGGTTTCCAACGTCAGCAGGATCACTGTGACCAGATCCGGGTGAGCCTGTGCCCTGTTCCCAGCACAGTGTCCTGGTTAGAATTCCAGTGCATTGGCTGTAACGTCGTGGCAGCTTCTGGAGAGGCAGAGGGACCAGCTCCGCCTGGGGTTCCTGGGAGAAGACAAGCCAGAGGGGTTTCCTCGTCTCCCTCCAACTGAGAGCTGGAGACCCTGCTGCCACCTCTCAGGGCTCCCGAGAGTGTCCCAGGCTTCTCCCTGCACATCAGCCTCTCCCGCTAAGTGTGCAGCAGGCGGGGCTGGCCCGCCAGCTCGGAGCTCCAGGCGAGGCCCGTGAGCTTGCTGGAATGACATGCGGCCAGGGATTAGCAGGCTTTAGGGACTCCAAACAGCTGCAGGGTGAGACGGAAGAGCCACAGCTGCCTGTGTGTAGATGGACGTGAGAGGAACCCAGGGCCTCCAGGTGGCTGTGTGGCCACCAGCAGCTGGCTGGACTCTGAGCCCCTGAGCCACGGGATCTGTAGGTCACTCACTGCCCAGAAAGATGCAGCCAGCTGCCTGCTGAAGTGTCTCCTGCTGGCAGGAAGGTGTGGGGGGGACACCCAGGCCCTGCCCTGGTCATGCCAACTCTCCAGTTGTAGAGAAATACCAAGGAGAAGATGGAGATGGTTTGGTTCCAGGAAAAGCTTCGAGTGACATCTGGAGCAAGTGGTGACCCTGAGAGACCCCTCCAGATTGCTAACACTCAAGCACACCCTGAGATCCGAGGGAAGCAAATGCACAGAGCTCAGGGGCACAAAGTATCAGGTGTGGCAAGCACTGGGTGTGTGAAGGCCCTGGGCAGAGAGTACCAGGTCCTAGAATAGCAAATGAGAAAACCCAGCCTTGCTGAGAGCTGAACGAGGCTCTATGAACCCTCTCCCAGGGAGGAGGCAGGATCTGAGCACACAGAGTGCACAGAGTTCTGGGGCCACACGTGGCACACCTAGAGAAGGGCTGCTGTGAGCAGGTTAAGGGCAGAGAGGTGCATGGAGGTTGCAGGCTCTGCCCTCTGCTCAGAGGCAAGCTGGTGCCAGGTGTCCCCAAGGGACACGGGGCAAAGCACTCACATGCTCTTCCTTCATCCTGTGTCAGCTCACCTGACCCTGCAAGTCCTGGTTGAACAGTGTGGTTGTCCCTTCTAAAAGAGCCAGGGAGGGGACACCTGGACTGAGGCCCATTTCCTGCCATCTGTGATGCAGACAGGCCTCAAAACAAGAGCAGGTGGCCAGAGCTGGAAGAAAGAGCACAGGAACATGAGCACGGAGTGTCCAGAAGCTGAAGCAAAGCACTCTGGTGTTTCTGATGTTTTGTGTGGCTGGTCATTCAACAATAGAGATGACGGCGGTGACAACCATCCCGAGCGCCTTGGGGGCACTGCCCCTGTGTTGTCCCTCCTCCTCAGAAGTGAGCAGCTCCTTGGTTCCTGGCTGGCAGGATCTGGCCCAGAGCAGGAGGTGCAGGAACCAGCACCCTCAGAACCGCCTCTCAACTCAGACAGGCCTGAAGAGCCCCCGGCAGGTCCCTGACAGCAGAGCCGGGGAAGGTGCTCAGCTCTGCCCTCTTGCAGCGTCTTCCCACCCTACACGCTCAGACTCAGTTCCTTCTCGAGTGGCTGCAATGAGAAGCAGGTTTAAAGAGCCATAGGAGGACTACTCAAGCTGGCTGTCACACTGGATGTCACATGCACCTCCCCTGGAGAGGGCTCTTATCGCACTCCCTGCCCGCAGAGAGATAAGACACAAGCCTGGTTCTTTTGAGCTCTTTATTTTGCGCGCTTCTTCCCTCATATTCTTTCTTTGTTCTACCCTTTGAGGAACTTACACTCCAATATATACAGTACTTGTAACCAATCAGCATTTCGCACGAGGGGAGAGCATTAACAGATACAGGCAGCGAAGGCAGGCATATAGTGGACCTGTACTGTCCATCATGGAGCTTAGCCAATCCCTGGAACTTCCTCAAAATAATGTTCAGTTGTTTGTGCAAAAGTTAACTGCTCTGGCTCACTGCCAGGTGCCATCTTAGCCTTGCCACACCTAGGGTCAGGGGTCCGGCCGAAACCCCGACAGTTCCCCCTTTTCTCTTTTAAAAAGAAAAGGAAAGCTCGGGACCGTGCCTGTCTTAGGCGGAGTGGTCAACCACCGTCCTTACCCGTCATCGGATAACTGCAGAGCATGCTACAGCTCCTGTCTTAGGTCGGTACGGTGGTCACCTCCTCCTTACCCGTCTGGCTAGCGATCCAGCATCGTGAGCCATACTTGTGGGGAACTGCCAGCCTCTAGGGCAGCTATGGCCTGATGGAAGATGATACGATCTCTAACTTGATCTCGGCGCATGCGCATGATAAGGCGTGTGAGGAAGATAACAGTACTAACCATGAACATACAAAAGGCTCCCATACCTGCCCATTGCTTACAAAGCTGAAAGAGGAGGATAGCCAACTTAGCACTTCGGACATAGGGGCTACATTAACTCTAGTAGCATTGAGGACTAACAATTTGAGATCTAAGAATAGCAGTAAGATTATCAAATTCGTAAGACCAGTTGTTTGTAGCTGAGCAGACAAGATTCTAGACAAGTTTGCTGCATAGCTGAAGTTATGGTAAGCTACAGGTGTAACGCACAGTCCCGCCAGATGATAAATACATCCCACGTTTAACAGTTCCTGTAAAATGTCCATTTGTTCTTGAAGTAAGTCCACTCGCTGGTTCATAAGGAGTATGCCTGCTGTTAGATGTTGGTTTAGGGTCTCTTTAGTCTGTAAGGCTGCAGCTATATTTTCGGCCAAGTGATGACCTGCTGTTGCTGTAGGTATGGCAGGTTGCTAGTGCTGCTGTTGCAGAAACCACTATTGCAGTGACCATAGCCGCTGTGATGTCAAATTCTCTCCTGTTTCTTGATAGCAACACTGGCAATTTGCATCTGTAACAGAGACTGGGACTGGTAGGAGGTAGGAACACACATTAAGTCTGCCAGCAGGAACCTAGAAGCATTTTAACATTGAGGGATAGCACAAATCTGAAGTACAATTGAGAGAAGCAGTTGTTTTGTTACATAGTTGAAACTGTTTCCTCCTAAGAGACTAAAAGAGGTAGTAAGTTAGTTTTATCCGTGGAAACACACAAACTGAGCCGCAGCTCCAGTAAAGCACCAGTTACCCTTATTACCCAGAGTTAAAAAAAAACCCCAAACAAAGAGACAAAGAGAAAGTTTATCTTTAGGGGACCTGAAGGTCTCCTCTATTCCCCCTTTTGTTTATAAAGACATTTTTGAGGTGAGATGTGTATGTTCAACAATACCTTGTTTTTGTGGGTTATAAGGTACATCGGTGGTTAGAGTTATTTAATTTTAGTGAGGAATTGGTTCTTACCAATTTAGTTTTTAAAGAAAAATTTAGACTTATAACGTAGTACAAATTTTTAACAGTTGCTTAACCATAATTGTATAAACCCCTATTTTAATAAAACTTAGAGACACAAAGTTAAGAATGAATTGGTGTTTCTAAGAAATCCTTGTCATTTTACCATGTCATTTACCATATAGATAAACTTTGGCTTATATCAGAACATTAGTATTTCACCTTAGGAAAAACCTTAAATAGCTTTAGCTGATTTACATACATACAACCAACTTAGTTACACACAGACTTGTTGAAACTTGCCCTTTATTACACACAGACTTTTTTATCCAGAAACATTTTCTTTTCCTTTTTATTAAATACATTTTAAAACCCAGAACCTTTTATTTTCTCTTCCCTATTTGTTGACCCCTTTTTGTTCACATTCTGAAACAACTCTTATGAAATTTCTGAATTTAGATAAATCACCCTATTTTAATAAGATTAAATATTTTGTTGTTTATAGTACTCTTAATTGAAACACAGTTGAAACTTTTGGGACCCTTTATATATAGAATTTTACTTGTTAGGACATAATCTTAGTAACCTTGTTTTTAGTTTAGTGATGACACAAAGCAAGTTAGTAAACCCTTTTTATTACCATCCTATGAGAACACCAATAATGTTTAAGTACTGATACCCCATGGAATTTGAGGAGTTAAGAGTACTTGATGTTATTTAACAATTAGCATTTTAACTTTGTAATTAACCAGACGTCTCTACAAACACATTTGAGTAATCCCATACATGTTAACTCCAATTTATTTATTTTATAAAAACCAAGATATCAGACAAGTGTCCTGAACAGGATCCGTTGCCTCTTTCCTGCTGAAGAAAAGTCCTAGAAGCAATTGATATTAGACATTGTTAACATTAACATTTTATTAGTTGACCACCTGGAGACTGCAAGTTATTTTTAAAAATATTTTACTTTTATTAGTTTACCCAATTTAAATTGAACCCTTTTAAATCACGTGAATAAAAGTATTTGGATCCATTTTTAAATTTTAATTTTAAGGGCTCTCAGTTTTGACGCAGACAAAACAGGACATTAGACAGCACAACATAAAACATAACACAAAATCAAGGCCTTGTAACTTTATAGGTAAATGTTCATTGCAATGAAACAGCTGTTTAAAAAACTTCAGTTGAATAAAAAATAGAACTGATCAAAAATAAAATCATTAACCTAGGTATGCAGGATCAAAATTATGAGCTCAAAAATACAGCATTAAAGAAAAAACAAAACAAAACAAGATCCTGAAGAATAAGTTAGTTTTTTATAGCGGCCCAGGAGTTTAAAACGGACACTTTTTTCTTCTTTTCTTCTTATCTTTAGGTTACCCCCCTTTTCTCCTTGAGACGCTGTAGTTACATTCCAATGTGGCAGGGGGAGGGAGGATCACCCAGGACTTTTTAACCCTTTTTTTCCTGGTTGAGAAATCAGGTTAGGTTTGAATGCAGAAAATCACAAAACATTATTTTTACTACTTTTAAGGAATGGAGCTGCTGAGCTCTCTGCCTAGGGGGACCCTCCCCTAAACTGATTTCCCTCTTTCTAACAGTTGTTCCTTACACCCACTTTCATTTTATTTTGTTTGTCCCTGATCTTATTGACGCCCTTTTGATGTTTTAGACCTTTTTTCTTACATTTCTCCAAAACCTGACTGCCCTCAGTCAGAGGCTCCACAAAAGAGTGTTTTTTAACTATTGCCCACAGGTCTCGAGTCTTCACCGGTGTCAATGTCATCATTAATAGGGCGCTTAGACTGCATTGTTAGCTTCCCAAATGTCCTTTTTAGCTCCCCCCCTGAAAATTCCTCTTTTGAATCTTCCCCTTCTGAGTTATTATTTCTTTCTGAGTTCTGAGAACAGAACCGTTTCTCTTTAATCTCTTCTAAAACCTGACTTCCCTCTTCCAGGGGTCCCTTTAGATTTTGTTTATCTTTATGTTGTAAGCAAGATTTAATCAGGGACCAAATGGCTAAAGTTCCAACAGGTAACAGCTTTTGCTTTTTTGTTATGTGTAGATCCTCTCCCAGGTGCTTCCACTGAGGAATATATTTAACAACCCTTCATCTAAAAACCATGGAGAGACCTTTTTTATGGTATCAAGGAATGCTCAAGCTGTTCTGCCTTCAGCAGCGTTCCGTGATTCCCCAACAACTCCCTAAGAGGCTGCTTCATTCCAGTCCCAGACAGTTCTGTTCCTATGATTAAATCTTACAGCACTAAGAGCTCCAAGCACACAAACAAGCCACACAACAAACACAAAAAATAACACACCACACACACAGTTTGGTACCACTGCATCTATCTATGTAGACTCAATTTTTTCTGGGTTCTTTACCCTTCACTGCTGGCTACCAATGACGGACTCAAGGTCATAAATGAACTACCAATGACGGACTCAAGGTCTTAAAATGAAATACCAATGACGGACTCAAGGTCTTAATATGAAATACCAATGACGGACTCAAGGTCTTAATATGAAATACCAATGACGGACTCAAGGTCATAAATGAAAATAAATAATTACCTCTTACTTTATCTGTAGATTCCCGGGTTTTGGCGCCACCTATCGCACTCCCTGCCCGCAGAGAGATAAGACACAAGCCTGGTTCTTTTGAGCTCTTTATTTTGCGCGCTTCTTCCTCATAGTTCTTTCTTTGTTCTACCCTTTGAGGAACTTACACTCCAATATATACAGTACTTGTAACCAATCAGCATTTTCGCACGAGGGGAGAGCATTAACAGATACAGGCAGCGAAGGCAGGCATATAGTGGACCTGTACTGTCCATCAGGGAGCTTAGCCAATCCCTGGAACTTCCTCAAAATAATGTCAGTTGTTTGTGCAAAAGTTAACTGCTCTGGCTCACTGCCAGGCGCCATCTTAGCCTTGCCACACCTAGGGCCAGGGGTCCGGCCGAAACCCCGACAGGCTCTTCCAGACACAGGACACAGGATCACTGTCCAGGCTGCCCCACCCTCTCCTGGCATAAAAGGTCTCCTCCTGAATTGAGGTCAGGAAGCATGACCAGGAACTTCCCATTGCATCCGTGATTTCAGAGGGCCTTTGCCAAGAAATGAAGCCTGTCCCACAGATGCCACCCACAAGGTGGCACAGCTGCTGCATCTCTCGTGCCAACTGCCACCAGCAAACAGGACGTGCCTCAAGGTTCCAGACAGTGCAGAGTTTGTGAGTGGTTGGAGGTGTCTGTGGCGAGCTGCCGGGTGAGCTGGAGTCTCCCCTGCCCTAGACCCTGGGCTCCTTGGAGCCAAGACTTCAGTGGCCCCATGTAACTGGGAGCCACAATGACAGCCAACATTCACTGCACCTTTGGTGTCTGACAGGTGTGGTCCATCCCCAGCCCTGAGAGGTGCGTGTGTTATTGGCCTGTTTTCACAGATTGAGAAGTGGAGAGATGGAGCCACTGGCCCAGCAAAGGTGGGGTGCATCCAGCGCTCTGCACCTGAGCCACTGGCCTGGATTTCTGGGGAGTCAGAAGAAAGGCTGCTGGTTCCAAATGGACAGACCCGGGTCAGTTCCCAGTGCTGCTGTTTATCAGAGAGACAAGTAGTTGAGGCTTCTCAAAAGACAACCATTCCAACCCTGGATGCAGGTGGATTTCCATTTTACCATCTGGGGTTGAGAGGACAGTGACCTGCCCAAGGTCACACCGTTTGGAAGAGAAGGAATGAGGACTAGGATGCAGGCCCTCATCTGCTGTGAGGGATGATCTTCCCTCTGCTTTCCATGGGGAGGGGAATCTCACCATGCAGGACCAGGGCCAGAAAGTCAGAACCAGCCCCCAGAAAAAGCTAGAAACCCAAGCAACACCGCTGATCACCTGGAACACAGAGCCCCGAGTGCACACCGCTGCAGAGTCCCGAAATATGCTTCCCTGTGTCCACAGACGCCCAGTCTCCCCAGTGTCTGTCAGAAAAGATGCAGACAGCCTGGACCAGCTCCAGCGCAGCTATCAGATGGTGTTCCCAGTACAACTGGAGAGAGGAATCGGCAAAGCCTCCAGAGACAGCCTGTTCTCAGGAATCCACAGCCTGCCCAGGCTGCTCAGGGTGGGAAGGGAAGCTCCATCTGACTCCACGCTCTTATCTGCCGACTTGCTTGTCTCTGTCTCCAGCTGGTCTTCAGCCCCACAGGGAGGACCAGGCACACACGGGAGCCCACAGAGTCCCGCTGAACAGAGGACAGCAGCAGAATCTCAAGGTCTCTGCCTGGCCTGTGGCCAAGTTCCACGACCCCGATCCAGGGCTCTCACAAGTTCCCTGCAGGAGGAGCTCAGCTGCCGGCTCCCCTGAGGGACATCTGCCACAACCCGGAGGACCTGTGATCTGGAAGCCGTCGGCAATGTCCTTTTGTTTCCAAGCACCCAAAACCTGGGTGTTGCAGCATTTCCTTGTCCATCACCTCTGTCACTGCACCCACATCCTCAGCAGCTAGATGCCATGTCACATGCTCTGTGATAGGGCTTTTCTCCGGGATGTTTCAAACCATAGACACATGTGCTAAGGTGTGAGAATCCGTCCTGCCAAAGGCCACGTTACCTATGACAGCATGCTCCTGAGACCAAGCGCTCAGTCTGTCCCACACACATTTCCCCAAGTGGATTCAAAATTTAAACTGATAAAATATTAGCATTAGCACAGTTCTGACAACCACAGGTGTGAAAAGGGTGTGCTCAGAAGTTTGTCTGCTCCAACCCCTTCCAGCCATTCCCATGGCTGTAGATGCCAAGCCTCTCAATTATTTCTTGCTTATCTTTCTTTATTTCTTTTGCAGGGAGAATTTTAGGTGAATGCAGGGATGGATGGATGGATGGATGGATGGATGGATGGATGGATGGACAGATTAGATAAATGGAAAGATGGATGATGGATGACTGAATGAACAGAAAGATGGATAGATAGACAGATATATTGCTGGATAGATAGATAGATTAAATGTATGTGTTATGTATTTATGTATGGATGGATGAATGGATGGATGGATGGATGGATGGATGGATACAGAGGTAGATGATAGGTAGATATCTAAGACTGGCATGACAGACATTCAGATTTGCACTTATGTCTTCCTTCCTTGACATGACCATTGGACCCCGATCATCATGGCACATCAGTTGTTCTCATTCTTGGGCAGCAGACTAGTGCTGCATTGTAGGAATGTTCCATAATTCATTCAAGTAGCTCTCCCAGGCCTGGGCATTTTGGTAATTTCCAATACTTGATTACAAGCACAGCTGCCCTGAGTGACCTGTGCCCATAATTGTTCCTATTCTCAACACAGCTGTCTTCTGCAGGTCGTGGGTCCATGTGTTTTCTGTTGGCTGCTGCATATCCAAGGGTGCTAACTTGGGCTGGACGGCGTGGCTGCCCCTCTCCTCCAGAGGCTGAAGCTCATCCAAAGTACATCACCCGAGCTCACCATGCCTCAATCTCCTCGTGGCAAGTGGCATGATAGATAGTCCTTCCTGCATGGGGTCATCATGAGCACACAGGAGCAAAGTGCATGGAGTGCATGGTGCCAGTTGGCCCAGTGCCATTGTGCCAACACTGATGTCATCCAAACTGGGCTCTGAGAGCCACTGAGCTGCAGTTGACTGGTTTCCACCGCATGGAAGCTGCTGCGTGGCTGCATGGGTAATCGTTTCCACACTGTACAGCTGGAAAGAGACAGAGGGCTCATTGTGATGTGATGGTGATGGTGATGATGGTGATGATGTTGATGGTGGTGGTGGTAATGGTAATGGTGGTGATGATGGTTATGATGGGGGTGATGGGTGATGGTGATGATAGTGACAGTGGAGATGCTGATGGTGATGATGATGGTGGTGATGGTTAGGTGGTAATGGTGACTGTGGTGGTGATGGTGACCGTGATGGTGGTGATGGTGATGATGAGGTGGTAATAGTGATGATGGTAATGATGGTAATGGTGGTGATGGTGATGATGACGGTGATGGTGACGGTGATGATGGTGATGTGATGGTGGTGATGCTGATGATGGTGGTGATGGTGATGGTGAAGATGTGAAGATGGTGTAGATTTGATAAACCCTCCCAGAATTATTTTTGTCCCATCCTCTTAAGCTGTGAGCCTCAAATAAACTTGCCCTCCTCTGAGTTGTTCTGGTCGGGTTTTGGCAACAGTGAAGCAAAGCTGTCTGACACAGTTTTCTGTTGCCTCTAGTACCAGCCTGTCGACCCCCACCCTCCTTCTCAAAGGATGACAGACACTTGTTAATTAACAGACCAATAAGTGCACAATCCAATCCATCAAAGCGGTGGCAACGTTGATTGATCTTTGATATTGGAGACCTTCAGATGCACCCTGGGCTTGAAAAATCCTGTATAAAATTTTCTCATTTTCTCACTGAAACAAAATCATGCTAGTTCATCAGTGAGTCACCAGGATTCACCCTGCAGGAAACCCTGAAATCAAACCGATCACAAGAGACAGAGCTGTGCTGTCCCTGAAGGTGGCCAAATAGGAGCCACATGTGAAAATCTTTGAAGAGGCCAAAAGGGGGCAGTTTTCAAGGGCCCATGAGGGTGGTGGGCGCTACATCCCCTCTGGGGGCCCAGGTTTCAGTACCAGCAGTACTTCAGAAAAAGGGCCTGCTTCTCGATGCCTCACTCACGCTTGGCCAC